>NW_026067949.1:39224803-39245464 GCF_014885135.2 Alexandromys fortis
AACTAAGAGAGAGAGAGAGAGAGAGAGAGAGAGAGAGAGAGAGAGAGAGAGAGAGAGAGAGGAACTTTCTAAACCAGCCTGCACATGTTCCTTTGATTTTAAAATATCTCTTCATATGAAATACATATTTAGATTTATAACATTTTAGCAATCAACCAATTTGTTCTATTTTCTGCAGAATAAATGTTATCTTTGATGTAGCTTCTAATGTATGAATAAAAACAAGCATATCTGTTATGTGATGACATGTGTGCACTCACATACAAATATCATATACACTCATGCACAGACACCCTCCCCTTGAGGCTTGCTCTAAATGACCAGTTTAATGCTGTCTTCACAGGATACAGCAAGGGAGTGTCAAGCTGGACGCTGTCTCAGTTAGAGCTTGATTATAGGTGGCAGAACACACCCAGCCTTTAGAGTCCGGCTACAAGTTCACTTATTAGACAACCAATTAAAATAAATTGTTCTGGATCATCCTTCAGCAATTATAACTTCCATAAATAATTAGACAGAAAATATTATAAACGAATTTATTTGAAATACAATGTGCCAAAGATTTGTGTCTACACCTTTCTAAGAGTTGGTTACATTTTCAAATCCTTTTCTGTCAAATAATTTGCTTTAATCCAGACCTAAATATTTACTTCAGAAAGAGCGAAATGTTTTCATTGTGTTGCCTTGACCGTCTCTCTTCTCCAGGTGGAAGGAGTTAACTTTTAGAAGGAAGAAGTGAGACACATGTGATCATGCCCAACCAAGCTTTAGCTCTACTGAGAGCCAATAAAAACTTGGATCATTTGTGAATCAGGTTATATAGATTGCTGTGACATTAGATTTTAATTGATTCTATTTAATATGTACTCCCTGGTGATAGTGGTTGTGTGTGTGAGTGAATGTGTATGTGTGTGTGAGAGAGAGAGAGACAGAGCGAGACAAAGACCGAGAGATAAACACACAGAGAGACTGTGAATCTGACATCCTTCTCTCTCCAGAACAGACTTATTGATATTAAACGCTTTAGTCTTTGCCATTGGCAACCAGCTCTTCACCTCTCCTTCATCATTCACTTTTAATTTGTTATCAGGTTACTCTAAAAATTAATGACGAAGGTAGGAAGTTGGTGGTAGGAATTTCTTCCCAACAAGTTTTGTGGTTCAAAGATAGCTGAGAAGGCTGTGTGGATTAATTTTCTCAGCTTCTCTATGGAGGAGATATGTTCTCTCCTCTATGTAGATAAAACACTTAAAATTAAAATTTACCATGAAAACTACTTGTAAGTTTGTTGGTTTCACTTGAAAACAACATTTTTGCTCTGATGATCAATACCCAAAAACATCCCAGGGGTTTTGTATAAGAATGTGATCTTGTCAAATATTTGGGCTAGCTTCAAGTTTTACAATTTTTGTACAATGTCTTCAAAATTTAATGCTAGTACTACTTTTTCTAGAAAATATTAACTGTTTATACATTCTAAATAGATACAGTTTTTCTATCCTCATACAGCTCCAACTTCCTTTGCGTAACCCACACTCTGTACTACCAGCTTCAATGAGACATCAGAGAGCACTCCCGACTCTTCCTCCTTGTACCTAATTTCTCACTACTACAACTTACCATGCCTATTAACAAAATTATTAACCCTATAACCAGTTTAACATATTTCTTCTCTTACGTAGCTATGATACAATACAATGTAAAAAGCCATACTGACAAAGAAATATTAAATACTGTTGGTTAAGGCACATTTTTATGTTAAGATGAGACATTTCCAGTTTCCTTTGCAGTTAAAAAGCTCAGTTATGTCATCTGAGTCAGGCACAATTGCATGCATACTTCACAGCATGCTTGCTTATGCTGCACTAGATTCCAGTTTGCTGACGAATCCAGTCGCGGTAGGTTGTCACTCGAGTATACACTCCTGGCTTATTTGGCAGGCCACACTGATAGCCCCAGCTCACAATGCCCACAACAAACCAAAGCCGCCGTGAGTCTTCTTGTACTAGTGGGCCACCAGAATCACCCTGAAGGAAACAAAGCAATTGATTACTTAAGTGGAAAAGCAACCCTGGAATCTGCAGTTTATTTCTATGGCAGTAGATGAAGTCTTAGTCATTTACGAGCCTATGTCTTTCTGAGAGACAATAAGCCATGAAAACAAGCCTGAAATCCTTCAAGTCTACAAGCAAGGCTGAGAAGTTGTAGAGCTCATTAGCTAGTCTTTCTTCCTGGTGGCTTCCTCTCCGTCTCAGTCTTTCACCCTAGGAAGCCTTCTATGACCCTCTGCTTTCCTTTGTACTTCCTTCTTGGGGCTCCATTAGCTTCTTACTGTGACCTCATACTCTGTGGTATCTGTGTTCCTGCTTCTTCAATATTTTATGAAGGCTTGATTATTCCCACTGGTCAGCTCTCCTTGAGTTAGCATTCAGTGCTTTTTGATACTTGACCAATATCTGTGTGAGCAGTGCTGTTGCAAAGTCCATCAGGGAAGGGAGCATCCTTGCTCTTGACACAGGTGCAACCTAGGTGTCTAGTCCATAGGAGATGCCAGTGAAATAGTTTTTGAGAGAATGAGCTTATAGACTTGTCACTTACTGTCCTTTCTTTACTACCCAGTGAGATGCTTGATGCACAGTAACTCATCCACTATTATTCTTTTAGTGAATAATTGGCAAGAAATTTTTACAACAGTAACTAAAGCATTTCTTATGACATATTTATCAGCCAATGGCAATAACCAACTGCCTAAGCACCTATATAAGCAATAATCTAATTAGGGAGATACATTTAAAAGATACTATATTATCAGTTAATTCTGTGAATTCTGAAGCTAGAAAGCCTGAGTTTGAGTCCTCCACCTGTCAGCTCTGTGAACTCCAGTAAGCTCTTTAACATCTCTGCACTACAATTCTCTTATCAATAAATGATGTTTTTATGAGTTTAAGTGAGCTTAACACACAAAGTAATGTGGGAAGAGCTTGGTATACAGTCCAGTACTAATAAAACCAGCTTTTATCACCAAACGTATGTCTAGAAAAGTTAGCTACTCATTTGACTGCTCTTAGTAGTTAGGTTTTCCATACCTATTTAATTAATGGTTTAGACAGAGAGAAAGGTCAGTCTGTGAATCACCAACTTGCTTGACAAGTACTGCATGAAGCTGGCTGGTACCTCATTCCTTTGGATGATGCTTCATGCTCCATTTGACCAGTCCTCAGGATTTCCTTGTTATGTTTTTGATACTATTTTTCCTATACTGACAAATTTTTCTGAATTATAATTTATCTACTATGTATAAGCAAAAGCTACCTATGAGTGCCATGTAACTTTTATTGTACCTAGTTAGTTTTACTGCCTAGTGGCAGATGCTTGAACTTGAATTCTTTTGTTTGTTTGTTTGTTTGAAGACAGGGTTTCTTTGTAGCTTTGGAGCCTGTCCTGGAACTAGCTCTATAGACCAGGCTGGCCTGGAACTCACAGGAATCTGCCTACCTCTGCCTCCCAAGTGCTAGGACTAAAGCGCTTGAACTTGAATTCTTTTGTTTGTTTGTTTGTTTGAAGACAGGGTTTCTTTGTAGCTTTGGAGCCTGTCCTGGAACTAGCTCTATAGACCAGGCTGGCCTGGAACTCACAGGAATCTGCCTACCTCTGCCTCCCAAGTGCTAGGACTAAAGGTGTGCACCACCACTGCCTGGGTTGAACTTGCATTCTTGGTTCTAAACCTGATAAGTGCAGGGACGATCTAGTTGCATTAACACAAGGAACGTCACAGAGAAATAAATGAAAAGATGTATTTTTGAATGAATGTATGAAATTGATATTATAAACTTTTTCGTAAAATATTTATTTATTATATTTTTGATATAGAAATTCTGTGTGTTAGTGTTTCAAGTAACAATCAGTGAGGCCAATATAAAACAAGGAAAAATTTCATGAAAATTTTTCATGAAAAACGTCATTAACCTGCCTAACACGAAGAGCAGAGTTTGTATATACAGAAGCTGATTGCATGAGAGAGGGATACTGAAAAGGACATTTTAATATGCTATCCCCTTAAGCTGTTGTAACCAATATTCACTAGATCTGAAATTGTCAAGTTGGGTTACTCTCTGACTGCTAAGTTCTTTAGAAGACTTTATGAAACTTGACAATTTGTCGTTGTGGAAGGTGGGCAAGGGCTCCACACCTGAAGACACTTGAATATTTATAATGTTTAATTATTTGCTCCTGTGATTATATTGGCTTAGTATCAGACAAGGGAATGGAATCCTTTGTCTTAAGTTTCATTAATTTCATTAAAATTTTAATATTAAATTTTATACTAATCACTAATGAAGAAAATTGTACACTTACTGTTTGTTTTGGGGTATTTAATTTAAAGATTTACAGGCTAGAGATAAAGTTCTTTTACTTCCTTTTCTTTTTGTTTCCCTATTTTCTCTCCTCTTCCTTTTCTTTTTCTTCCCCTCCCCTTTTCTTTCTTTTTCTTTTCTGTTATTATATAATTTAGGACCCCTTATGGCTCAATTAACTAAGCTATTTTCTTTAAAGTACTTCAAAATTTAGATATCTTTGGTGGATGCATGCTATGGTATTTTTATTAATTGGACTGAGACTGAAGAGTGTTTACAAATAAAATGGTATGTTAAAACTTAGTAATTATTTATAAACTTAGTAATGAATTAGTCATTATATATATTTGTAGGATAGAAAATACTTCTAGCTAATATTTCTACAATTCAAAACTGTAACTTTGCTCCTTGTGATAAAAACATAAAAGTTTAATCTCTAGCAACTTTGAAGCAGATTATACTTTATCTTTAGTTGTATCCACCATGTTGTATAATATTGGCTTGAACATTCATAGCAATTGAAAGTTAACATTTTCATGACAGATGAGATTCAGAAAAGATGTTTTTCATCTATAATTAAGGGCATACATTTTTTGAGATTCAGAGTTGTGTGTGTGTCAATTGTTGTCATCCTTATGCCGGTGACAGAGTAACGTGCTTGAAAATGTCTAGAAACTTCTCGGTGATGACACTGATAATACCTGGCATGCATCCACTGAACCCGAAGGCACCCCAGCACAGAGCATTCCAGGCAAGACGCTTCCACCGTAACCAGATGGTTCATTGCATACTTCGTTACTTATTATTCTGACCTGTCCTTGCCGTAGATCTGTGACTGTGTTGCCTGTTTAGTATAAAAACAGAAATGAAACAGTCTTCAGAAAATACGGAGTAATGACTCTGTGCTGAATTTGAGAATGAATAAGTGCTCAAAACATTATCTATTTTAAAAGGGAGGCACCAAAAGATGCACATAAGAGTTTCCTCTGCGCAAAGATACTTGTAGGAGAGAAAGGATAACTCCTTTAGGGAGACAAGCGTCTTTTCTTTTTCTTTATGAGTTTGTGATCTGCTTTCCTTTATAGTCTTAGAGTTAACCAGTAAATTGCTGAATGTGGTGACACATGCCTGTAATCCCAACATTTCAAAAGTAAATATAGAAAAATCAGGAGTTCAAAATCAGCTCTAGTTTTGTAGTAAATTTAGTGTCAACCCGAGCCACCATGAGAACCCGCCCCCAAAAAACATCGATAAAACCAACCCAACAACTTGTGTTAAAATCGACTTGCACTGTTTAAATTGTTTATAGATGGATTTGGGATTAGAAAACTGTACATCAGTGAACATTTAGCAGCGAAAGAGAAAGTGGTCTGGCCTTAAAGGACTAATCTGTGATATTAGTGCTCCCTCAGCAGAGCGCTGTCTGTTTTCTGTGGCTGGTATAAAATTTAACTATTGCATTAAAAGAACACAATGAAATGCTTTCCGAGACAATTATTAGTCCCTAGAGGGATAATCACTACCATGTCTGTAATAGTCCAAAGAAATTGCTCATGTTTCTCTTCCACTTCCTACTAGATTGTGTTATTATTATTATTATTATTATTATTATTATTATTATTGGCTCCAATTGTTCTTTCAGATTGTGCTTATTTAAATTTCAACTTTATTTATGCAATAAATAAATGTGATCAATGTTTATCTCTACGTGGAGTTCCTTGCTGTGGCTGTAGGATTCATTTCATCCCAGAGAAAATTAAAGGCAGTACTTTAAAGGGTGTTAAAGTCTCCAGGTCATTATTATTTTAAGTCTCCTTTTCTTCACAGAAAATCAAAGACTTTCTATATTAATAAGGAACTTATTGAAGGGGCTCTAGCAAGCCTACATATGACAAATATGGTTCTAACAGGCTTTGCCGTTCTCCTTCATCCCCTCTATCTTGCTAAAAACTCTTAAGTTACATTCCTAAAGCTAGCCCCCAAGGTCCGTTCCCTTATTTGGCCCTTCCTTCTTCTGAGACTGACTACCAGGGTCCAGTTATTAAAGTATTGAAGTCCAACAATCAAACCCCCTTTATGTCACCATAATTAAAATGCCCAATCAAAATTAACCAGCTCATCCTAACACTGGGTTTTAAGTTTTACAGCCATTTGCCTCTGGGTCACATCTGTCTCCTCTCTATGTAGAGGCAGTTCCTTTGGGAGAAATACCCCATTCACCCTCTCTGTTGTTTCTTTACTCCCCTCTCCCTTGTTCCCTTCCCCTTCTTTCTCATTTTCTATCTCCTGTCTCTGTTCGTTATCCCTGCCATCGGTTTCTCTGGGACAAATAAATCTCGTTTGTGCTGAAAACTTGGTCTTGGGTTGTCTTGCACTGACTTTGAGGTCTCTATTAGGTTTCTGTATCCCTTTCTTTCACATATTCCTGTTACAGAAATTCCCATACCAGGCAGAAGACTGATCTCCAGAATATACAAAGAACTCAAGAAATTGGTCACAAAGCTGATGTGGGAAGGTAATTTGTCAATCTGTTGTTTCATTGGTTAATAAAGAAAACTGCTTGGCCTGATAGGTCAGAAAATTAGGTAGGTGGAGTAGACAGAACAGAATGCTGGGAGGAAGTGAGGCAGTCACCATGACCCTCCTCTCTGGGTCAGACGCGATGAAGCTCTAGCCCAAGATGGACGTACACTAGAATCTTCCTGGTAAGACACCACCTCGTGGTGCTACACAGATTACTAAATATGGGTTAAGCAAGGTATGAGAGGTAGCCAAGAAGAGGCTAGATATAATGGGCCAGGCAGTGTTTAAATGAATACAATTTGTGTGTTGTTATTTTGGGGCATAAGCTAGCCAGGCGGCCGGGAGCTGGGTGGCAGGAACGCAGCCCACCGCAGCTCCTTCTACAACAAAAAGCAAAGAAAACCAGCCTACAAAACACAATCCCAGAGAACTTAGACAACAATGAGGACACTAAGAGAGACTTACATGGATCTAATCTACATGGGAAGTAGAAAAAGACAAGATCTCCTGAGTAAATTGAAAGCATGGGGACCTTGAGGGAGGGTTAAAGGGGAGGGAGAAGCAGGGAGGGGAGCAGAGAAAAATGTAGAGCTCAATAAAATCAATAAAAAAATTCTCTGTCTAGAAATCCCTATGGTTTCTAAGGACATTTCTTGTTTTACAGCCCTGGGACAGCCGCTGTAGCTAGAGTCAGGGATGACCAGATATAGACGGTTCTGTAGTAGTGGTTGTCCTCAGGCTGTTTCCACATCAAAGAAGTACAAAGCTGGACGTAGAGGTACAAGCCCTTCTTCCCATCATTTGGGGGCAGGGGTGACTGAAGCAGAGGATTATTTATTTGAGGCCAGCTTGAGCTACATAATGAATTCCAAGCCAGCCTGGATTAAAGTGAGACCCTGTGTCAAAGCTCAAAAACAATTTTCCATAGTAACAAATAACAGACAAGATGTCATTAAGCTGTTTCGTTTTCCAGAGACACTTACCTCCATAAGTGAGCGATCCCCAGCCTGTAACATATGCAACAGAACCAGGTATGATACTCTGGGTCGCAGCTGGGAGACACACGCTATGGATATTTCTGGTAAAGGTGATGGGTCTTTCAAGTTGTATAACTGCAATATCATTATCACGAGTTGTGGGTCTGTAATTGTTATGGACTCTGATAGCTCTTATTCTCACTCTTAAGTTAGGAAGTACTGTAGAAACACCAAAGGTGGCAGTCCATTGTAGAGGATTAGAGTAGCTAAAAACAAAACCAGAAACATGCCATTAAATAGGGAGTTCACAAGTACTTCATGTATTTGTACTTTGGCTTGAAATATAATTAATTATATTGGGTCTTTGAGAATTTCATATAATGTGTTTTGTATTTACCACCAACATCTCATTGATACATTTTCCTGAACTGTAATCACATAACAGTATTGAACTCCTTACTAGCAGCTTATCTAGTAATTTTAATTTAACTATTCAGAGAAAGAGTTTTAGAAAACACATCTTTTAGTAGTACATTCTCTTGACTTTTTTTTTCTATCCCAGTGAGTATATCCCAACACTATAGTTAATGATAACTAGTGTAGGGGAATGTTTCCTCCCTGATGTTCCTGTCCAAGCAACAAAGGATTCTGAAATCATTATCTTTTATATTTTAACTCATTTCCTTTGATTATTGTTTTTTTCTTTTGTTTTGAGAAGGAAAATCTATTCAAGTAGTAGTAAGGTTGAATGCTATCTTTCTTGTTAATAGATGAATGATTATTCTGTACTAAATTTGAGCATGTTTTATATGTATAGTGTGTAAATATATACATATGTATAGAAAGAGAAAATTATTATTGTAACTTTGGAACTATAGAGTTTTTTAGGTATACCCTAAAACACATATGTAAGGTAAAAAATGGATGTTTTATTTAATCAAAATTAAATATAATATATACAAGTTTATCAGGCAAATGAAAAGCCACAAGAAAGTACTGATTAATTTTTAATATTTGTATTTTTTTTAGATGGTCTCATATATCCCAGGCTTTCTTTGAACTTGCTAGATGACTGAGGATTATCTTGAACTCCAGATTCTGTTGTCTCTGCATTCCAAGTGTTGGTATCACACTGCTACTATTCCCAGGTAATACCTACAAGTTTTGAAGGCTCTACAATAATGTCTACAAACTGATAGTGGACTGGGAAGCCACTGTAGAATTGGCATGAAAAGTAAGAAAATACCATGAGGAGGTGATAATAGAGTAATTTTCAATAGAGCCTCATCATGTCTCTGTACCTGGATGTAAGGGTGGTTATCCCTTAACAAGTGCCTGCTCATGGTTCTTGTTGATGCTCAGATCAGTACAGAGGGTATCAGGACATGGTCCATATAGCTTCTCAGCTCTGGCGGTTCCACAAGGTGGAGAGTAGGTTTGTGGTGGCAAAATTAAAATACATTTCTTGCATGGCTTTGGCATTCATTGTTGATACTTGTGATCACACCATTCAAGACGGTGACATACTTTCCTTAGTTTTTGATACCTAGGTTCTAAGAGAATAGAGCTCTAATATTGTTTCCAGTGCATCCCCAATTACACCAAAAGTCTGCTAAGTCCAGGCACTTACACTTTTTGTTTCACACTGTGGGTGTGGCTGAAAGCCGAGAGTGTCAGTCTTACTGTTGGGCATTTCATGTGACGTTGATTATTGAATTGGTTTTATGAATTTAGTTCCCTGTGTTAGCTGAAACGCAGCAGCATGTATGCCTATTTAAACCCGAATCATATGATTTGAGGGCGATCTCTCAAGCAACTTTCAAATTTATTCACCAACATTGAGTTATAAAACAGCAGCAGAAAGAGGAGAGGTTTTCTAGAATCTTTGTTCAGAAACTGTGTGCAAGTTGTGTTCATGTTTAATCATCGTCATCTAATTAATGGACTAGTTAAAAAAAACAAACGTGATAAAAGGCAATGCTTTCAGCTCTCAGTACCATCTATCTCTTTGGAATTGTGACTATCCAAAAGCATTTCAGTCTGAACAAATGGGGATTTGGAAATGATAGCATTTTAGGGAAAAAAACCCAGCAACTTGAGAAGTTTCATAGATGGGGAAATGTAAAAAGAGTTAGAGGAGAAAAAAAAGCTGTGAGCCCAAAGCTTAAGATGCATACTTTTGGAAACAAGTTTGGACTGATTTGAGAGTGGATTGTTGTGTACGACAAGGATGCTGTAGTTTACTAATTGAAAAAGACTGAGAAAAGAATGGATATGGTTAGGGGAACACCTGAGTTTACTTTTCTGGATGATTTTCTTTTTTAGTTTAGTTTCCTCAAGTTTTTTAAGTTTTGGATATCCAGTACCAATATATGCCTGAAACTAGAAGGTTCCATGTTGAACACAGAAGAAATCCTTTTCTTAGGAGCAGTGTGAGCTTCAGCTTGCACCGACAGAATGTTTGCACAGTTGCTCTGCAGCCGTCACTTACACTAGTGTAATCGTCTGCTCACTCCGAAGTGTAAATGGCCTAACATAACCGCTCTCAAGTAGGAGTACTGCTGTGGTTGTACTTGGTGCTTCTATGAAGCAGAGTATTGTGTTCCATATAGGCATTGGATCAGTTCTGTGAAACTAAATTATTGGGATTTCCTAGTCTCTAGGCCAACATCAGTCTACTAATTAGCTTACGTAATGTAATGTGAAAATCATTTACAACAAAACTTAAAAATTATCTTACTTATTTAACCTGATGTATATGCTTTGCCTGAATGTATGTATGTGCACCCACATGCATGTCTGGTGCCTGCAGAGCTCAGAAAAGGGTGTTGATGCTGTGGAACTACAGCCACCATGTGGGTGCTGAGAACTGAGCCCGAATTCTCTGAAAGCTCAACAAGTGCTGTTAACCAACAAACCATCTCTCCAGCCTGGACCACAGCAATGTAACAATAGCTTAACCAGACCTACCAGGAACACTAGCACTTAGTAGTGTTGCCCCAATAAGAAAACAGAGTGAAGTTATGTAAATTCTATGAACTTTTATAAGAATTTAAATCAAGCACTGTAGTGTGTGGTTCTTATTTTCTTTGCTGTGTTATAGTACTGTCATTTGGAAAAGAGAACTATTAGCAAATCATTATGCCAAAGGAGAAAAGACAATTATACTTCCACAAATGAAAAAGAAATGACTCAGAAATAATTTCCATTGAATTATTTAGGTGTCAATCCAATTATGTTTAGTTCTAGGGGTAGTGGGTGGAGTCTTCATGTAGCTGTCTTTCCATTACTCCCAGATGGAAGAGCAGCTGTGGACTCACCTTCTGAAGCAGTGAGCTGCGGTCAGGACCCACGAGTTACTGATCAGGGCACCTCCACAGTGGTGGACATTATTGAGCTGGAGACTGACTTGCCAGGGCCAGTCGCCTGTGTCAGCTAGAGTGCCCCCAATGATTCTCTCTTCAGACAGTGTGATGAGGTCTGGGCGGGCTCCACATTCTGACAAAAAAAAAAAAAAATTAACTTCCTGGCCCGGTGATGCTTCTTCCCATTCAGAAAATTACTGCAGCGATTTTTCCTCATTGACGATTTCCCCACTCTTTTCCCAACACGTGCTGGATATTCCAAATGCATGACCATTTATTTTTATTTGACGCAGGGCCTCATATAGCCCAGGCTACCTCCAAACTCTAGTTGTAGCTGAGAAAGAGCTTGAACTACTGATCATCCCAAGTCTACACCCCCAAGTGCTGGGATTATAGATGTGTTACTGTATATCTGGTTCAATATGTTATATTTTTAAGGGACAGGACAGTTCTGAAGTAAATTGAAAAAGGCCATCTAATTCTGGAGCAACTTCATCATGGTTTGGGATATTTCATAAGTGTGGGCTAACACAGGTCAGTACTCGATATGCCTCCATAGGCCCCAAACTCCTATAAGGTTTCCTTTTTCTAGCTACTCAAAATATGACCTGTGGCCTTATTAAATTATTACTCCTGGGACCTTGTTGGGAATACTGACTTTCAGTTCCACACCATCTAACAAGTCAGAAACTGTTATTTTGAGGAGAGACGCATGTACATTGTGAAGTTGGATTAAAACCATTGCACCCAGAAACCTTCTCCTGGGCATTGTAGTTCACCATGGGTGTTCTGGTTCTCCTTACCTGGCTGTGTATAAGTAAGAGGACCTTTGGAAGGAATTGAATGTGACAGAAGATTCTGATTTCTAGAATTAGGTTTAAGAGTGGTGAGATCACTCAGCTGGTAAAAGAGCCCGCCTCCAAGCCTGACAATGTAAGTTTGATTTCTGGGACCCATATAATGGAAGGAGAAAATTGACTCCCTCTTATAGTCTTTTCATAGCATGTGCATATGGACAATCAATAAAAATGTAACTTAAAATATAATATAACTTTATTTAAATATCTTAAGAAACCTATAAACATTTCAATGACAGAGGTGAAATGGACTGGGGTGGGTTAATTTGCTTAGTTCTTCTCGACCCAAAATGTTATATCTCTTCTTGTATTTAGTCTAATGTTTATTAGCAATAATAGAGGTATATCATTAATAAACATATCTATTGATGGGTTGGTCATAGGTTGCTAATCCAAAGCAATTGTTTTCTTACAGATTCTCCAATAAAAGAGGATTAAACTTTTATTAAGAATATACTTGGGTATGGGTTCTTTTCCTGCCTTCTCGAAATAAATTCTTTGGTGAATTATTTTATTACAGGTTTATTCAAAATAATTGTAAGTTAAACACAGAACTGAACTGAAAAATATATTAGAGTGAAGTACCTTCTAAAATCTCTTAAGTATCTAAAATAAGCCAGAAATCCAAGTACAGGGAACTAATTTCTAACTACATTTGTTGATCTGAGACATAAGTTCTTTGTTTCTAGGAATTTTATGCCTATCCTCTTAGCCTAAAAGTATATATCCAGTGACATTGGAACATGACTTTCCCTTCAAGTTAAAGGCTTCAAACTTAAAATATTTTCACAATTTATTACCTTATGATTAACTCAAATCCACAACAAAGCAAGGCACTCTGGTGGTTCAAAAAAGCTACATGAATGTTGTCATCAACCATGATTTACAAGTCTACAGAAACACTGCTCTAGAACCACAGGAACAAAGCTTCCCAGAACTGCCAAGAAAGTTGCCTGGAGCTTGGTGTTGAGTGCCAAGTGGATTATACTCCACTGTAGTTCTATTTTTTTTTCTAGAAGAAGGAGAAATTACTAAAACCCTCATTCATCAGCCACTGTGAAGAGCAGTGACTGCTTTCTGCAAGATCCCTACAGAGTGAACTCTTAATGAAGGCACCAGCTTCACAGATAAGACTTTGGCAAAGAGCTCAAAAGATTTGAACTTAAGATCCTTATAATTTGATAAGTACAAAATAATTAAAAAACTTACCTTGAGTCAAAAAATTTTCTGTATCCTGGTCAGTGAGTGCTGGTGTTAAAACAGAAAGAGCGAGAGTAAGATAAACAAAATATAAGCTGAAAACCATTTCACCTTGGTTTCATGAAGCTCAGTGCCAGGGCAACCAGAAACTCAGTCACTGGGAGGGTTTGCTGAAATTCAGATTCCCAGGCTCCACCTCGAGCCTTTGGAAAGAACCTCTGAGTCATGTGCCCCAGAAAGCTCTCCTTGCAACCTCATCCTAGTTGGTTGCATACAAACTGTTGGAAGTTCCTGCTTACATCTTTCAGGAAATACAGACTTTCCTGTTCCAAAGTCGCTCATTACTCTTGGCAACAGAAAGGCTTAAGCAGTCGTTAGGATTCAGTATGATATCACTTAGAAGGTAATCATTCATCTTTCAAATGCACCTGTGAATAGTCATTGGACTATGCATGTATTACTTTACTGATGCTACAGTGTGCGCTGTTTCTTCAGTAGTTAATAAAACTGAGGCTCCCTCAACACATTATTTACAGATTGATACTAACCAAGAAATCATTACACATGAAAAATAAAGTGGAGGAAAGAGTAATGATACAGGACGAGTCAAAGATGTGATCATGAAGGGCATAACATTTGCCCTGTACTTTGAAACCCTAAGGAATGGCCTACGAAGACAAGGAGGAAAAGACATTCTCAATGGAAGGTGACATAACACCTGTGCTCCAGGTTGTACGATGTGTGTTGTGCAATAGTCAGTAGGTTACTACAGGTGTTGCATGCTGAGTTGTTGGGAGTGCCAGGCAAGACAACAATGTCAGCACTGGGTAGTGACAGTTTGTGTGCTCTACTTCCAGGTCTGAATTCAGAACAGTTTCTTAAGGCAGGTCTTACAGTCATCTCAGTATGAACAACACATTTTATCTGAAATTTTCTACTTATGTTTCTTCATTTAGTAAAAAAATACCATACCTACTGGAAGTTAAAAATGGTCTAAAATTTCCCTTTTTTCATACTCATTCCCTTTAACAAGCCTCATCTTCTTTGCTACTCCATACTTTTATTGTTTGACATTCGTACAGTTATGATACCTTCAGATTGATTCTGTTGTTACTTTATTGGGCTTATACTTCCTGAAAAGAGTATGAAAATATTCTTGCTGGTCTTGAAAATTTTTAGTGGGCTACCAATCTTATTTTTAATAATATGAAATCAAACTTCATAAGACAGGTTTTCATAGTCTTTAAAAATAGTTTATGCCAAAATTATTCCAGGTTTCATAAAGTTTGTGATATACAATGTTCTTCTGTATATGCGTAGCTTTTATTGGTTGATGAATTAATCTGTTTCGGTCAATGGCTTAGTAGAGTAAAGCCAGGCAGGAAATCTGAACAGAGATATACATAGAAAGTAGGAGGAGTTGAGGAGTTGCCATGTAGTTGCCCAAGAAGCAAGATGTGAGGTAACAAACCACGAACCTCGTGGTAAAATATAAAATAATATAAATGGGTTAATTTAAGATGTGAGATCTAGCTAGGAATATGGCTAAGTCTTTGGTCAAACAATATTGTAACTAATAACGTTTCCATGTGATTATTTGGGTCCGGGCAGTCGGAAAATGAAAGCACAGTTTGCATCTCCAAGTCTGTGCATTTCATTTGCTTTTGTAAGCATCAGTAGGGCCAAGTCATCCTGTTGGAAGTAGGAAAAACAAAGACATCTGATCACTTTTCTGCCTTCTTTGAACAAAAGGGACTTGAGTTTGAGTCCTAACTGCCAACATATTGACTGTTTGACCTGAGCCCTTATCTATCAATGTTTCCTAAATGTTGTCAGTAAACAAACCTATGGGGATATCCATAAGCTTCTTGTTTCATTGTTCTGTCGAAGTATTCTGTTAGAGTTCTTGCTCCCCGCCCCCACCTTCAGGTAAAGCTTCTTCTTTCCACATCTTAGGATATGGAGATCCTTCTCATGTTTGAGTCCATCTGTCCTCTAGTCTCTTTTCTGGATCCCTGTATAAGTTGCTGTATTTATTGGATAGGCTTGACCTGATGGATTCTTTCTCTTGCTTCTTCATTTTTTTTTCATGTTTTGCAAAACAAGCAAGGGTCTTATATGTACAATGGAAATGCTCTCTTCTAAACTGTGTCCTGACTTCATATATCTTCTCTTGATTGTCAAGTCTAACAGTTAGAATATTTTTTTTTGTTTCAGCTTGCTATGAGTCTCAGGGAGGTAGAAACTGCTATTGATTTATTTGCAAAATTACCCAGCACACTGCCAAATACATAACAAGTACCCAGGAAATACTTTGGAACTATACCGTAATGTGTAGGAGAAGAGGTAATATTTGCTTACTTAGACTGCTCTGTGAGTGATTACAATATAAAGCATTTAAGTTTTTAAAAAGTCACACCATCTTTAAAGTTTAAAAACTTTAAAAGTTTAGTCTCTTTAAAATATACAGTGTCACTTTAAAATTGCAAAGTTTCTCAAAGTATCAAAGGTCTCATAACTGTGTGTTCTATAAAATCAAAATAAGTAAAATACTTCCTTATTCCAAGAGGGAATAACCAGAGCATAGTCACTATCAAATCAAAGCAAAACAAAAGTCCTACAGTACATACCTCAGTGTCAGACATCTGGGACTCACCCATGATCCTTTCCCCAAAGGGTTTGGCAGTTCAAGCTCTGTCTCCTCAGTAGACTCTTGCCAGCTTTACGCCATACCTGCTTTTGTTCTTGGTAATCACCTCATGGTACTGGCATCTACAAAATGCTTGGTCCTCTTGCAATTGGGTTGTACCTATACCAGTTGCCTTTCCTGGGCTCTCTTTGAGGACTGCATGATGCCAAGCTTAAAGTTCTCTGCATAATCCCTTTAATCCTGGAATTTCTGCTGCAACTGAGACTGCGCCTCCACCAGTGACCTCTCCTGGCCTCTCACTGCTTCAGACCTCATGATCATGTTCTTCATGATCTCTTTATCTTCAAAGCCAATATGATCTAGGAAACTCTTACTTCTTACCAAGTTCAGCGGCCAGAACCAGCTGTAACCTTAGGCTCCTCTGGACCAGAGTTTCTGTGTGATGACCCCGAGGAAACACTTGCCAGAAAAATTCCCCTTAACGATCCTGGCCTCTTGTTAATCACAGCTAATCCTTCAGCTGCAGCTAACTAGAACCACAGATTTTTAATTCAAAACATTGAATGGCCCCAACGGAGTCTATAAGGGTCTCATAAACCTGCCTCTAAAATTTCACAAGCCGTGCCATTGACCTCTGTTTCAATCTCAGTATTATCTTGTGAGTTCCCATAATAGCTCATTATGCTCTGAACACTCAATGGCTTTTCTAGCCTAAAGTAACAAAGTCCTTACACAATTTGCCCAAATCCAATCTCATCTATCACAGAAATATCCCATGAACCTGATATCAATTTTTGTGTTAATTAGGTTTCTATTGCTGTGATGAAACACCATAATCAAGAGGGACATGCTGTGTGTGTATGGTGTGTGTGTGTGTGTGTGTGTGTGTGTGTGTGTGTAAGGTTTGTTTTGGCTTACAACACCAGATCACAATACATCACTGGGAAAAGTCAGGGCAGGAAGTTAAGGCAGGAACCTAGAGGCGAGAATGGAAGCAGAGACCATGCAGGAGTGTTGCTTACTGACTGGCTCACCTGAATTGCTCAATTTTTTTTTTAATACACTCCAGGACCACTTGCTTGGTAGTACTGACCCAAACAACTGGGCCCTCTCATATCATTCATAAAGACAGAAAATGACCCACACACTTGCCTACAGGCTGATATTATAAAAGCATTTTTATAAAAAAGTTGACTTTCCCCCTCTCAGATAACCCTAGTTTGTGTCGAGTGGACAAAAATCTAGCAACACAACACCCATCAGTAATTTACAAGTATGCAGAGAAAAGGGGTACAGAAGGCCAGTGGAATATTATGTAGCAATAAAAGAGCAGAATGGCGTCACTTGAAACAACACAGAATAGGAAGGTATTGTGTCTAGTAAGTCAGGCTCAAGATGACAAATAATGCATGTTCTCACTTTCATGTGAAAACTAAAACACTAAACTTAAAGAGGTAGGGAGTAGGATAGTTTTTATCTACCTCTGTAAAGGGTATCTAGGAGGGAAGAATGGAGAGAGGACAGACAATGGGATGGCAAGTAAGGATGGCTAGGAAGGATCGCTTTTCATGTTCTACTATTGTCATGAACTATGGTTGACAACTATGAATGAATATTTTAAAATACTTACCAGAGAAGACTTTAACTGTCTCCCAAGGAAAGAACTGTTGAATGTCTGAATTGATAGCTAAGCCAGTTTCTCTGATCTAATCTTTATGTAATGCGTAGGTATTGAAATGCCGCAGTACCCTGTATATAGGTCTAGTGACTACATGTTGGTGGGGGACAATTCTGCATTCTGTCAATTATGTTTTAAGTAAATGCTGATTGGCCAATAGCCAGGCAGGAAGTAGAGGTGGGGCAATGAGAACAGGTGTATTCTGGGAAGAAGAAAGCTCTTCCCGCTGTCCTGTTCAGACTCCAAAGAAGCAGGATGTGACCTGCCCCGCTGTAAAAGGTACTGAGCCATGTGGCTAACTAGAATAATGGTAATATAAGTTATATGAGCTAATACAAAACCTGAGCTAATGGGCCAATCAGTTTTATAACTTATGTAGACTTGTGTGTGATTCTTTGGG
The DNA here is from genome assembly GCF_014885135.2 of Alexandromys fortis. NCBI lineage: Eukaryota > Metazoa > Chordata > Mammalia > Rodentia > Cricetidae > Alexandromys > Alexandromys fortis. The sequence goes on from NW_026067949.1 coordinate 39,242,809, forward strand.
ACCTACCAGCTGTGGGAACTGGGCAGGACAGAAAGCCCAACAAGCAGCCCGCTCCTCATGTTACAACATGTCAATTCAAATATGCTTTAAGCATTTTTATTTATTTGCAAATTTTGTCATAATAAATTTTATAAAACTAAAAAACATTTTTCATTTTTCTTATGCAAATTTGAGATATCAGTCGTGAATTATATTCCCATTTTACAAAGATAAAACTGAGGCCATAAATCCTTTTAAATTCCAACCTCTAAAATTCACTCCTATTGGAACCGTCTTAACTTACGTAATCAATTTCAGAAAGAAAATGAATTTCTTTTTATCATGCTGTGTCATTCTATACAGGGCTCAAAACAATAGAAAAAGACATGGTAGAACAAATTAAAATACGTTGCCCTTGTGTGGACAGTACGAAATAGATCTTTTCCTATATTTAAATTATTGTATTTAGGAAGAAAATCAAATCTTCAAAAATATTTATGACTAATAAAAGAGAAAAATCTTAGACTGTTTATGTTAGAGAACTATGAATTATATTTAGAATTGTAGTACAGTTTTGGTGGGTCAATCACAAATAATGAGGTGAGATTTTCATTTAACTAATATGTGAATTTGAATGAGTAAATTTGTAACCTATATTAAAACGAAAAGGCATAGAAATGATACTTGCATGTTATCTCATTTGAAGGGGCTATTTCCAAGTTTCCAGAGTTATTCAGTATTCGTAGCACAGATTGGATCCTGCTTTTCATGGTTTTTTTATTGGCACGTTTACTAGATCGAAATTTCATGACAGCATCTGCGATCACGCCATTCCCTTCTCTCCTGAAAGTCAGAAGAAACAGACACCTTCAATACTTTTGTGCTGTTTATATGCTCTTGATGGGGCCATCCTAAAAGAATTCATTTGGGAACATGTTTACAGAACGGGCACACTTAATGAGATCTCACAATGCTATCTCCGAAATTTGGTTTTAACACAGCCCACCATAATCACCACACGGCATAGCATGTTGAAACCAGAACGCTACCACCATGTGACTTTTCATAAACTATTTAAGTTTCTTAATACACTATGTCCAGAAATCTCACTAATTTAAATGGTTTTCTGTGAAGATTATATGCATAAATTGATAAAGAACTTTTTGGAAAGAATGCACGGAAAACACTAAGGTGCACCATAATAACCATTACCTGTTATTAGACTTACCAAGTCGAGAAAAATATTTATTGTCTTAAACTAACTTAAAAGTTGATGAGTTTTCAAATTTATGTGAGTAAAACATCAGTTTTACTCACAGATGCATTCATCTGACCACAACAACAAATTTATAGGCATATATTAAGATTTTATTTTTCTTTTTATTGACCACAGAGACTCATCTTTCACAATGAACTTGATATCAAAACCTAGATAAATTCTACTCTATTTCATATCAACAATGTTAGGTTGAAAGCGGGCCTTCAAATAGTAGTGTTAGTGGCAAAGACCTAAACTGAGTGTCTCTGACTGGGTAAACAGAAGGATTGTTATTAGTTAAACAGAAGCCTAGATTCAGAATTACTAAGGAATTCTGTAAGGCTGGTCTATGTTTATTATGAAAACCACTACCTCCTTTGTCTACCTCTAAGATCAACCACTGTGAGCTAAGGCAGCCAGTTCTCAAACAAGTTCTACCAGCTCCCAGACTCCCATCCCACTGACTATCATTGAAAATTGGATTGCTTTCCTGACAAGTGTTGTTCTCCATCCCCTAGATAGCAATTTGATCTTATTCCCCCCCCCCCCCAAAAAAAACCATTTCTTTCTACCCATGGAATGACCCAGTTTGATGGTTTCATTGAGCCCTCACTTACAAATAAATAACATTATGGGCCACCTCCAACATCTGGTCTTGGCTTGTGTTCTTTCTAGTTTTATGTCAATTTTTCACAAGCTATAGTTATCAATCAGGAGGGGATCTTGATTAAAAAATATGCTTCCATAAGATCAGGCTGTAGAGCTGGGTGGGGGTGGCATATGCCTTTAGTCCCAGCACTTGGGAGGCCAGGGGGAGGGGGGCAGATCTCTGTAAGTTCGAGGCCAATCTAGGCTACAGAGTGAGTTCCAGGCCAGCCAGGGCTTCACAGAGAAACCATGTCTCAGCAAAAAATAAACAAACAAACAAACAAACAAATAAATAATAAGATCAGGCTGTGGGATATTTTCTAAATTGGTCATTGATGTGGGAGGACCCAGCCCAGTGCAGGTGTTAACACCCTTGGCTGGGAGTCCCAGGTTCAAGAAGGAATCAGGCTGAGCAAGGCATGAGGAGCAAGCTAGTAAACAGCACCACTCCATGGACTCTGCATCAGCTCCTCCCTCCAAATTCCTGCTCAGTTTGAGTTCCTGTCCCAACTTCTCTCAGTGATGAACGGTGATATGGAAGTATAAGCCACATAAACCCTTTTCTACCCAGGTTGTGTTTGGTTATGGTGTTTCATTACAACAATAGTAACCTTAAAACTAGGTCAGTTTACTTCTTTTTGGGAAAAGTGCAGTAGGCAAATTTGGCTCAATGTTCCTTGTACACCTCTGTATACAGTTTCCTCTGCCCAACTCAAACACCAGTTCAAATTGCAGACTTACCATCTGTCCTAGAAACTAATTTAGTATATA
>NW_026067949.1:39245470-39273233 GCF_014885135.2 Alexandromys fortis
GTGTGTGTGTGTGTGTGTGTGTGTGTGTTCAAAACAACATTTTGCGATGCTAGGCACTACTCTAAGTTCCAGTAATTGACTGTGGTGAAATTTCACTGTTGCCACTCTTGTGATTGGGCAACTTAGCTGGAGCAGTAGACACTGAACAATTATAATTTATGTATTGCTAAATCTAAGCAATTTTAAATGTTATATAAAATGGTATGAGTTCTATTTCAGATTCAAAACTGAACTCACAAGACAATGAGGAAAATTTCTAGTATAAAAAGCAATCTGTTAAGTTACATATTCTAGAATATTTAATAGGCTTCCATTTAACAATTACATAGCAAAATAGAGACATGGTCTTGGGTGAATGAAGTATATGGAATTAGTATTTAGATTTTAAACAACTGAACTCTAGTGGAGGCATGGATTAAAGAGAAAAAATCCTGCTCACCATTGATGGGGGAGAGTCTTCTGTTTTGTGTTAATTTCATTGATTAAATAAAGAGACTGCTTGGCCTTTAATAGGACAGAAAATTAGGTAGGCGGAGTAAACAGAACAGAATTCTGGGAGAAAGAAGCCGAGTCAGTGAGTCGACACGATTCTCCCACCAGACACAGCCGCAGGTTAAGATCTTTCCTGGTAAGCCACCTCGTGGGCTACACAGATTATTAGAAATGGGTTAGATCAATATGTAAGAGCTAGCCAATAAGAGGCTGGAACTAATGGGCCAGGCAGTGTTTAAAAGAATATAGTTTTCATGTAATTATTTCGGGACATAAGCTAGCTGGCGGCTGAGAGCTGGGGCAGCAGGAACGCAGCCCACTGCTCAGTATAACACACCATAAACAAAAGGTTTATCTCTTTCCAAGGCTCAACTATAAATAGGTGAAAAGAGTTTTATCCCCAGAAATTTGGAATCATGAACCTGGCTACATAATATTTGTGTTTGTATTGATAGTATCTATGCATTCATAGGCTCTTTAAGTTAGTATCAAGTTGGAGCAAAAAAGGAAAAAAAAAACAGGGAACTTTGAAATTCTCAACACAGTATTACCAGCAGAGAATATTTGAAGTGATTAATGATATAAAAGAAAGAATTATAAATATGAGAAAAATAGATGATTTTAACTCCCCCCACACAACACATAAAAAAATAGGTAAGTGAATGTTGTGGTTTATTCCTGTAATCATAACACTCTGGAGGTTAAGCCAGGAGAACTGAATTAGTTTGAGGCCATACGGGGCTTTAAAATACGGCTTTATTTCAATAAAACTAAAAAAGAGCAAGCTAACAAAAGATCTGGTAAAATGGTGCTCATAAAAAAAGATCCTCACTGAAATGATAACTTTACAAGTTGTTTACAAATCATGTTGCAAAGCTAAATAAATGTAGTTAAACAAGAGATGAATATGAAAAAGTTAGAGTCTAGTAACAGTTGTAATGAACATAGACATTAGGAGAGATAGAGACTTTCAGTGTACTCACTCATAGACACAAAGCAAAGAAAACCAGGCTACAATTCACAGTCCCAGAGAACCTAGACAACAATGGGGACCCTAAGAGAGACATACATGGATCTAATCTACATGGAAAGTAGAAAAAGACAAGATCTTCTGAATTAATTGGGAGTGTGAGGACCATGAGAGAGGGTTGAAGGGGAGGGGGAAGGAAGAAAAGGAACAGAAAAAAAAATGTATAGCTCAATAAAATCAGTAAAAAAAATTAAGTTGTTTAAAAATATGGTTGCGTTTATTCATATCTGGGGATGAAAGATCACCATGATAGAGATGCAGCTTCAAGAATAATCAACAGTGACCGTGAAGCCATTGAAAGGGGCGAGTGTGGGCTGAGATATGTGCCTCATAGAGCATTCTCATGTCTAACCTGTGAGGACCATACTGGAGCTAGCAAAGGAAACAGAGAGGATATCTAGAAAGTAAGCAGCAAAATCATGGCTGTGAAGAGTACTAAGAGGCAGAAAATGATATTTCATGGACAAACCAACAATGCCAAGTGGTGTTCAGAGTTCCAAGAGTAAAACTGAAGTGATTTTCTTGGATTTTGTGATTTGGATGCTGGTGATGAAATTGGCAAGAATACCTTACATTTTGGAGTGTGGTCAGAAGACAGAATACAGTGGATTAGTGGCAAGTGAGACATTAACAAAAGGAACATAAATGTGGATGACTTTTTTCAATCTACACCTTCAGTATTGGTTTGAACCTTTATCATTGCAAGCTAGTGCAGACACAACAAATCACCCAAAGGAATGCACACTGAATAGATAGAAATGTGGTTTGCAACCTTTCTGTAGTCTCTCCCTCAGCCTCTTATTCCTCTTCAAAGCTCAATTAAAACACAATTCTGTCTATTTTTGTGATGTTAATTAGTCCTTGAGAAAGAATTCATGCACCTTTTTGCATGAATTTTCATATTGCCATGTGAAACAATATGGTCATTTAAGGTATTTCTGAGAACATTGTTCAGTGTGACTGTTTTCATGGAAGAGCCTCTTCTATCATACCACATGGAGTAGCAGATTCCCAAAGCCTGCTTGCTGCCACTCCTGTCCACTACAGACTTCTCATGGGTTTTACTACACTATTATCCTTTTATTATGACATTCCAGTCAAGTGAAGCCAAAATCTTACTTCTGGTGTTGGCATGGCTGATCTTGGATGAATACATCCCAAGTATTTTGCAACTCAAGGAGGTACTGTATGTAGGCTGCTTTATGATATCCAGAGGATCCATACAGTAGCATGGCCCTGTTACTGTCACCTCACACCAGCTTTTCTTGCACCCACTAAGAATGTGGTGATATTGTTATTTATACAATAGCAAAATAAATATGGCATTTTACTTCGTCTTTTAAGCTGGCCCATTTCTTATTATTTTTATTTTCATCTTATCATAACAAATACAAGAACATGCCATTTAATATCCGCAGTGTGAACAGAAGTCAAGCATACTAAGGTGCATCTTTGCAGGTATGGTTTTTGTTATGCCTTCACTTACCTGAGTTTGACAACATGTGTTCTGATAAACTCACTTTTTAAATCTGATTCTCGGAATGCATTAGTAATCTGTAGAAAGAAAATGGGAAAATAATCTCACTAAAATTGCAATCTCTTCTTTCTATTTAATGACTCTGTAACATGGGTCTTACATGTTGAGAAGTAGAAATCTATCAGATGAGGTCAGGTCAGGTTTGTCACGGATAGCATAGAACCAATATAGGCCGATAGAGTAATCTTCGGATGTGGGTCCTATTTCACAGCTATTAAGCAAAGAGGATCTGGACAGGGCATAACTTCAATACAAATCTCCCTAACTACATCAAATGTTTTACTTCACGAGACCTTACGATATATTATTTGCTAGTTGTGAATGAGGTAGTTGGGGTAAGACTCAAGTCAACATTAACATTAGGGAAATCCTTCCACACAACTCGATATGTGCGTGGTTCACAATGTCTGTGTTTCAAATGGCTGAAATAAGGCTAAGGTTAATTAGTGATTAATTAGATGATTAAGGCTGATTAATGATGAAATCTGAAGGGAAGATGGAAAGAAGCAAAGAACAGTGTTTCCCTGTTAATCTACAACACGTGGGCACAGGAGACCACTTCCTACGTATAACCCCAGCAGCACAGACACTAAGGGCCTCATTGAATAAATGGGGCCTCCTGAAACTGAGAAGCTTCTGTAAAGCAAAGGACACTGTCACTAAGACAGTAAGGCAACCCACTGACTGGGAGAAGATCTTCACCAACCCCACAACTGACAAAGGTCTGATCTCCAAAATATATAAAGAACTCAAGAAACTAGACCGTAAAAGGCTAATCAACCCAATTATAAAATGGGGCACTGAGTTGAACAGAGATCTCTCAACAGAAGAAGTTCAAATGGCCAAAAGACACCTAAGGTCATGCTCAACTTCCTTAGCGATCAGGGAAATGCAAATCAAGACAACTTTAAGATACCATCTTACACCTGTCAGAATGGCGAAAATCAAAAACACCAATGATAGCCTTTGCTGGAGAGGTTGTGAAGAAAGGGGTACACTCATCCATTGCTGGTGGGAATGCAAACTTGTGCAACCACTCTGGAAAGCAGTGTGGAGGTTTCTCAGGAAATTTGGGATCAACCTACCCATGGACCCAGCAATACCACTCTTGGGAATATACCCAAGAGAGGCCTTATCACACAACAAAAGTATATGCTCTACTATGTTTATAGCAGCATTGTTTGTAATAGCCAGAACCTGGAAACAACCTAGATGCCCTTCAATTGAAGAATGGATGAAGAAAGTATGGAATATATACATATTAGAGTACTACTCAGCAGTAAAAAACAAGGACTTTTTTTTTGATTCTAGACTAATCTACAGTCATTACTTACAGCATTTGTTGATAATTTCTTGATCTAAGAGAGGTAGTTGTCTTGTCAGTTAACAAGGAACATTTTGTCAGAGTTCACAATGTGGCTCAAGGTCAGGTATATTGTGCTTTTATAATAGGAAATGGATTGCTTTCACTTATATGATGTGGTTGACCCCAGTGTATGAGGAGTTAGGCAGCGTGCTGGACATTATATTTATCCAGGAGTTGAAGTCAACTTTTCTTTAGCCGATAAAATTGATATGATTTCTATAATACCACAACTTTTAAAAGCAATTCCCATTAGCAGATTAATAGCACAACCAATGATGTGGAAAAACAGTTTTGCTTTCCCCATATAGACTTTAAATTTTCTTAAAAAGTGTACTTTGACTGTATTAAAATCATTTATATTTCCTTTTAGAAATTAAGGAAATTCAGCAACTTTAATGAAAAAAGCAAAAATCACAGAATTATATAGTATGAAACGAACTATTTCTATCATTTAGTGATCTATATTTCCGGTATCTAAGTAAAAAGACATGGGTTACTATGTTTATTAAGAGCTTGAGTCATAATTTCTCCCTATCAGACTATCCAAATGGATTAAATTTTATACTCATTTGGTTTTATGATCTGTTTTATTGATATTTTTAATAACATTTGGACAACTAAGTAAACAATAAAAAAGGGATTTTATGTGTGTCCTGACATTTTTACGTATTATGTAGAATCTTAATAAAAACACTAAAATTACATTCATTTTAATGGTAAGGGGTATAAACATACTTTGTAATTTATGTTTTAGAAAATGTTTGAGAATAATTTAAGGATGACAAGGTTTAATATGTATGTATGTATACATATGTATGTGCATATGTATGTATATATTCTAAGACATTTAAGTATTTTGCAAAGATATATAATATTTCTTTTTTCTCTCATGCCTTTGTGTTGCTGAATATATGGTATTTCTTATGCCAGTTTTTTACAGTTAGCTTCTCTCAGTTCTGTGTGTGCTTGGTTAAGGTTGAGCTGACCTCCTGTATCTGACCTGATCCGTCTGGAACTGAATGACCCCATTAAGACATCTGCTGTGTTAATAAGAAGCTGGGTCCTGATCCCCACAGTGAAGCATGATCCTTTCAATATTTAGTTAAGCCCAGAAATGCTCCATGGCATTATTGTGTAGATGGGGACTTCTCTTCTCATAAGTAACTGTTTATGACAATCTCGCTCCAGGTTTAGATTATTGATAGCTCCAAGAACTTTTAGATGCTCATGCATTGAGCACCAACCAGACAATTTCTTAGTACAAATGATGCAACTGTACTCTCTAATTTTTAAGAATAGATTGAATGGAGAAAGCGCCAGAAAGGGAGTGTTGGTGTGCTCAAGGGGAGTTTAAGTACAGTGTTTGGAGCCTTGGTCCTTTGCATCATGTAAATGATGCCAGAGACATCTTGGATTAGGTTGCGACAATTGTGTTTTGCATGACAGAATTTTTAGTGTAGGTATGATTTAATTACAAGAAACAAAGATGCTTATTCATTTCCTGCTGTTAGTCCTGAAAATTTAAGTACCAAAGTAATGCATTTTTGCATTGTGTATGTTGGAATGCTTGATTTTAAAAATTGCTGTTTGAATGTCTAGTTTAAAGTTCATTTTAAAAAAAGACAAAAGTCAAATAAAATTTGGCTTGAGACTGAGAGAACTTCCAATAATAAGCAAGTTCTGTGCTGGCTGGTTTTATGCCAACTTGACACGGTACAATCACATGACGAGAGGGAGCCTCAGTTAAAAAATTACTCAAGATCAGGCTGTAGGCAAGCCTGTGACTGTTGTCCTTAATTTAGTGATTGATAGGAGAGTGGCAAGTCCAATGTAGGTGGTGGCACCCCTGGGGTAGTGGTCCTAGGTTCTATAAGCAAGCAGATTAATCAAGTCATGAGGAGCAAGGCAAAAAGCAATACTCCTCTAGAGTCTCTGCATCAGCTCCTGCCTCCAGGTTCCTCCCCTGCTGGAGTTCCTGCCCTCACTGCTTTTAATGATGAGCTGTTGTATGGAACTATGAGTAAATTAAACCCTTTCCTTCCAAGGTTGCTTTTGCTCATGGTGTTTCATTACAGCAATAGTGACCCTAAGATAAGCCCTAAACATGCTTTAGCATTTTGTACTTATGTGGAACGTGTTATCAATGATAATTATCAAATCAAATTACCAGTTAATTGAAAACCCTTGCAGATACTTAGAATTTTGCCCTATCAAATATGCAGCCAAGATTAATATTTTATAAAAAATAAACAATAATATCTACCTCATTAGTATGCAAATTGCTTTTATATTTAATAAATGGAATATATATATAACTGGTATCAAGGTGATATATAAATTATTTATTCCTTTCATGGTGAACATATTTTTCTAGCACCTCTTACTTTACATGCTTATTTTAAAGTTATCTATCATTTATTGTCAGCAAATGTTTGATTTGTGTCTCTAATTTATATACTATATGTTGAGTAATACATAAATATTTTTCTGACAGCCTAGTGTGGTGGTTCATGCCCTTTAATCGCTATAGTCAGAGGCAGAGGCAGGCAGATGTCTGTGAATACAAGGTCAGTCTGGTTTACATACTGAGTTTCAGACCAGCCAGATTTACATGGTGTGAACCTGTCTCATTAAAACAAACAACAACACACACACACACCAAACAAACAAAAAAAAAACCATTTCTTAGCACAAAAGGAGTCACAACTGGAAAAAGTTTAAGAAACTCCACAGTGTTGTGTAGTCACAGGAACACATGTGTGTTGAGAATTTAATGGAGAAAACCTGACAGAGACCGAACAAAGCTTTTCAGGGAGACTCATAGCTTGCTGTGCATTTTTTTTTCTGTTCAAACTTCTAAAGTTTGGTTCCCAATGAAGTTCACCTCTAACTTGTGTGACAAGATGCTTATTCAGTTCCACAGCAATGATAGTGCTCATTGGAGATTAACTTCCGTCTCTCAGAGTGTGATATGTAGACACAGTGTCAGTACCACTTTGGAACTGGTTAAAAATGTGTATTGGTGGGGAAGGGTGACCAAGATTTATTGAATTAGAAGTTGAGTCAAAGGCCCAGAAATCTGAGGCTTGATGAGACTATCACATGACTGTGTTATGTGTTAAAGTTTCACAAGCTTTGGATTAATTTACTTATTTAGATCTTTTGAAAAAGGAGAGAGAAAGTGAGCAATCTTAGACTGGTCAACTCTAACCCAGGCCTGAAAGCTAGCCAAGCTCTCTGTCGATGCAGGAGTGCCAGGCATCGGCTTGTGAGGACAGGGCAAGTAGACAGAGACATCTTCATGTATGAGGCAAAGCTTGCTTTGAACGTTTCTGTTCAAACTATTAGGCCCATCATCACACCAGGTATCTGAACTGTCTTATTCCTTGTATGGTGAACTTTTTCCTTATCTATCTATCTATCTATCTATCTATCTATCTATCTATCTATCTATCTATCTATCTATCTATCTATCTATCTATTTATTTTTTGAGGCAGGGTTTCTCTGTGTAACCACCTTGGCTGTCCTGTAACTCACTCTGTAGATCAGACTGGCCTTGAACTCAGAGATCCACCTACCTCTGCTTCCCAAGTTCTGGGAATAAAGACATGTGCCATGATTGCCTGGCTGTGAACATATGTTTTATACCTGCTACTTTACATGCTTACTTGAATAATGAAAGAAAAAAGAGTAATTAAATATAAAAGGGTGGTCTCAATACTTAACCATACAAACAACAGATTTCCAGTCTTTGAAGTCATAATCAAATAAAAATCCATAATCTTTATGGCCTTCCTACTTTGTTATAATCATGACAGGAGAAAATATGAATAAGAACTTGTATACTGGCAAAAAAAAAATAACTCAGAGAAAGCCAAGAAACAAATTTCTCACTTCTCAAGGGAAGAAAAGACACAAAATATTCATTTGGTAACATTAATATATGAAAATATTATTATCACATTAGGAGTCTTACTGTTTTCATTCTATGCAGAAATAAAAAAGAAAATCAAGCGTTAACCTACCATCGACTCGATCCTTTCACTCAAATGCCTGTGCTCTTGTGTGGCCGGGGAGTTTAGCGCCTCAGTGTATTCAACATTTAGAATCTGAAAGCTGCTATGGTAGAAGTAGGCTTTCTTGTCTGGAGGAGAGAGGAAGGCAGGATTACTCTAGTGCTGTTAAGGAGATTAACTTTTAGAGAAAGAAAAGTACATACTTAATATAAATGTAGCAAGATTATTTTATTTTGAGTTTTCAAAAGACTGGCAAAGCTAAGATTGTTGAGGTAAAAGAAGTAGGCCTAGCATTAACTGGGTCTTTTAAAGTTGTACAGAAGTACCATCCATGATTTTTGTTAGTATTACATCTACATATTTTGTTTTACTCACTCAGTAAGCCTTAATATAAATTCATGATATGTGATTGTTCATTGGTAAAAACCAATTTGAATAAGGGAATAGTTTTAAATTATCAAATATTCTTTTTTAGAAATTAGTTCTTTTATGTGTGTGTGGTATATGTGTGTATGCCCTTATGTGCTTGCGTATGTACATGTGTGTGTGTGTGTACAGATCAGTGCTAAGTGTTTTATTTTCTTTATCCGACTTAGGTTTTGACACAGTGTCTGGAATTCAGCACTCCAGCTAGACTATTTTCTGGAAAACCCCATGATCTGCCTGTCTGTGCCCACTCCAGTTACACACCCATGAATCTTGCCTAGAATTTACAGGTATGCAGGACAACTGGTCCTGCATACACTGAACTATCACCCTAAGCCTTTAGACAATAGTTTTGTAGATGGATTATTGATCTGACAGTTTTCCTGGAATAAGAGAAATTTTCTCAGAGCATGTCTAGTTCGGCTGCCTATAGTGAGGTATTTTCACCAAGAGAGTCTTCTGGAAAAAACATTCAGTGCAAAGATGTCAAGAATCCTTAAAATACACATTTGTAAGAGAATTATGAATATGGACATAACTTAGCAGAACCTCTTGGGAAATTTTCTCTGTTCCTATGATCATATATGTAACTCATAGAGAAATAACTAGAATAAGGGAGAACTACTAACCCTAGGAGTAAAGTAGTTCACTAAATCAGGGTGGAGCAAGTCATTTGTAGTTCATAAGTGATCATGAGGTTCTGACTGGAATATGATTGCCTGGGTATCTCTTTTCCTTATTTATGTTTGCGAATGTGGTGTCCTGTGACATTCATTAACTTAATATGAAGCTCAATGATAACTTCCTTTTTTGCATCTATAATTTATTTGATAGCTGACTTCATGTAATTTGATAGTATGATGTTGAGAAAAATTCTACTTAGTTATAGGCTTTGCATCTGATCATCTGGAATGATTATTCCTCATTAATGATTCTTTTTAGCATTGATAATTTTATTTTTAATCATTTTTTATTTTTTATAATAGGATATACCATAAATTGTGCCTTTTCCTTTTCTATTCATATTCATACATATTTATTTGCATACCATATATGAGGGTTGGCATAATTATTTCTCAAACAAACTCAAAATGTATTTTAAAGGAAAGTTATGTTATCTAACAATATGTTTTGTGTATTAAAACTCCTGAAATAATATTAAGCCCTATATTATTTATATTATTATATAATTACCATACATTATGGTATATAATATGATTAATTTTGTGTATTAAGACTTCTGAAATAATGTTTACCAGGATTTTAAAGAAATCTGTATGCATATTTTTTTGTATATTACTTTTTCTTATACTAATGATATAACATAAACTGTTTTAAAGGCTAACTAATACTAAAATCATCCATCTTACTTAAATTTGGCATTGAAGCTTTGTATTTCCCAGTATCAGGTAAACTTATCTACTGAGCACAGTAGCAGTTTAGCTTGTGAGACTGCTTTTAGGAGACAGCAAGGCTTAGCAAACACTTAGGCACATCTGAATTTCATGTGACGAAACTCAAGGCTGTTTGCAGTATTTTGCTTTCATGATTTTATCAGGCTATTAAATGAAAAAGACAGGAGAGGCAGGGAGGGGAGCAGAGAAAAATGTAGAGCTTAATAAAAATCAATTAAGAAAAGTAAAAGACAGTCATGGTGCTAACAAAAGCAAAGTTATTCAATGTTAGCAGGAAAGAAGTAGCGAGCGATTTTATTTTTCAGTCTAGAATGTTTCTCCTCTGTGCAACAATGTTTGTTATATTAAAATGGTAGGCTTTATTTGGGGTCTCGTTCTTCTTTTCCCTTGGCCCTTTGAGCACTGGACTTCAAGGGCAAAGGAAGCAGGAATAGCAAGCAGGTCCTTGTCTACCCTGTGGTATGAAGGAAATAGCCTTCCGGAGTCTACTTTCAGTGTTCCAGCTAGCTTTAGCCAGAGTTAGGGGGATATAAAGGCCGGGGAAGTGACTGGGCATTAAACAGCATGTGGCTATCAGAAGGCTCCTTATGTGGCATCAGGGTCCTATAGAAAACTCCTAGCCTGATGTCAGAATACCCACCCTATGACCAGCAGGGGGAAAGGCTTTGCAGGGAACTGTGTCAAGGGTCACACTAGAGATAACTCAGGTATCTCCAAAAAAGGTCAGGTAGAGAGCAGGAAGCCTTCTTCCTGGGAGACCTACATGTTCCCTAGCTTGGAGAGAGCTGCCAGGCCACGGCAGGCTGCAACCTCTGACCAGGAGGGCCGCCCAACATTTATTAAATGGTTAGTTTGGAGTTTTTGAGAGGGTGTTTCACGTAATCCAGGATGGCCTTATATTCTCGATATAGCCACAGAGTATTTTGAACTTCTGGTTCTCCTGCTTCCACTCACCAAGTAGTGGGATACTTTGTATATTTTAAAAAGCCAAACTATTACTCCCCTTCCCCCCAAAAAACCAACCAAACCATAAATCAAATTAAAATACTCATTGAGAAGAAATGTTGATACATATGAATATATACTTGGAGAAGAATTCTAAACAATATTACTGCATGTTCAGAAATAGATATAGAGGAAGGACTACGTTTTTAACCTGAGATACATTTCATTATTTAATCTGAAAGGTACTTACCAAAAGCTAAGAAGTGAATAAGGAGACCTACAGTCATGGCCAGGAGCAATACGGTTGTTATGACAACGAAAGCTACTATGAACGGACTGAAGAACCTCGACTGTGGTATCACTGATCTCGGCCTGAGAACAGGAATCAGAGAAAAGAAAGGCACTCAGTTCACGTGGAAATGCACATTCTCACTGTCCATGGCTGTCTTTCTGAATCTCTTTGCTTGTCCATGAATGTGATCATAGAAGAATAGTTGTAGGAATCCAACCTGAACCCACCAGGATGTTCTTCATACTTCCAGAATTGTCTCTTTTTTTCTGTCATAGAACTTTTTTAAAAAAGTAGTTTGGTAGAATAATAATGTCATCTGACCTATGGTGTAGAATTACTTTATCTTTTCCTACCAGTCAGTGTTCTTTGGGGTTTTTATTTCGTTGTGTTTTTGAGAGGAGGTCTTACTATGGATCTCTGGCTGGCTTGGAACTGCCTGTGTAGACCAAGTTGGACCGAACACGTAGAAATCCACCTGTCACTGCTTCCCGAATGCTGGGACTAAACATACGAACACAATTGCTGTGCTTTTAAGATCAACCACTAAAGATTCTTTCATACTGCAAGGCCTTCCAAGCTCCGAAACCTGGTGCTATCACAGCAATCCATCTTAACTAGGGGCATTACCAAGGGTGTGCTGAGGAGAGACTACATTGAGTGTGAAGGATGAAAAACGAGAAAGGTGGGGGGGGGTGAGGTTGAGGATTAGAACAGTAACTTCCTTCAAGATGTTACTGCAATGTGTTACTTCACATTATTACAGATGACAGCGTGGACAAGGAAAGTAGCAGAAGCCGCCATGGTTCTCAACCTTCCTCATGCCACGACCCTTTAATCCAGTTCCTCATGTTGTGACCCCAACCATAAAGTTATTCTTAGTGCTGCCTCATAGCTGTAATTTTGTTACTGTTATGAATCATAACGTAAATATGTGATATACAGGGTATGGTATCTCTAACCCTTGTGAAAGTGTCATTCTAACCCCAAAGGGTTGAGGACCCCTGGATTAGAGCCTCTCCAGCAACGGATGATGCAGGTGACTTTTTTTTTTATTTTCAACTTCATAAGCTGCAGCACAGGCCAACCAATTTGTATTAATATACTATCTCATTTTACAGTAGGAATATCACTTAGAACAATTTCAGTCACTGTCTTCTTTCCTTCAGGAGAGTCATGGCCATGGACATCCATTACATGGGGAGGTCACCAGGGCAGTTCCTTGTTTGGGTAGTCATTGTGATGATCTCCCCCACTGCTGAGACAGGCTGATCTTCAGCTTCCAGGCTGAATTCCTTCTCTCTCTTGAAGAGGCAGCTTCTGCCTCTCCTCAGTTCTTCCCCTCCCCCTTCTGTCTCTCCCTTCTCTCTCCCTTTCTCTCTTCTCTTCTCTTCTCTTCTCTTCTCTTCTCTTCTCTTCTCTTCTCTTCTCTTCTCTTCTCTTCTCTTCTCTTCTCTTCTCTTCTCTTCTCTTCTCTTCTCTTCTCTTCTCTTCTCTTCTCTTCTCTTCTCTTCTCTTCTTTCTCTCTCTCTCTCCCCCCCCCTCTCCCCTCTCTCTCTCTCTCTCTCTCTCTCTCTCTCTCTCTCTCTCTCTCTCTCTCTCTCTCTCTCTCTCTCTCCATCCTCCCCTTCTCTCTTCCCCCTCCATAACTCACTGAATACAAATATCCAACCTCACTCTGCATGGTGTGCCTATCCATGTCTCTGTCTCTTACCCACTGCCGCGTCTCCCTGCCCTGAACCAACCACCACTCAGGGACCTGCAGCCATCCCTGCCTGGGACTTGCTGCTCTCAGGGCCTGCTGCCTGCTGCTACATGGCCTGCTGCCACCGCTTGAGGACCTGCAGCGTTTCTGCTGCCTGCCACGGCCGGGGATCCTCAGTATTTTTTCATTTTACCATTGCAGTCATGTTGTCATTTACCTAAAGAAATGGGAATAACTGTGCCTATCCCACAAGGCTCTTTGAAGATAAAATGAGGTTATATAATACAGAATAAAAGTGTTTCTAGTTAAATAGATTAACCTGTGAATTCTTTCAGAATCGATGTTTTCCATGCAGTTGTTTCTGATGCATTAGACTCTAGAGGGGTCAGGCGTACTTCGGGGTTTTGTAAATGTTTATATTATAAATATTTATTGCACATTCAAGCTCCTGGGTTTATTTCATATTTTAAATCCTTAACAGAACTGGGGTTCAATTACATTTGGCCAGATTCTATTCTATTTTTTTCCTATTTGCTTTTGGACATTCTGAGGTGAGAAAGGAATAAATATTCTAAGGTGATCATTGGTTTCTTGACTTAAGGTTTCAAGAGAGAGTGGCCCTGCAGTGCCTGAATTATGTCCAGATAACAGAGTCATAAATGGTTCTCTTCTCCTTGTTGCAATTCATTCTTTGTGTATTATGTGCTGCGGATGGAGCCAGTAACATTCTAGAAGATGGAAGTGGATGTAAATTTGCTAACTTGCATTTTTATTGACTAGATACATTATAAATTAAAAATACAGTCCTGATCAAACCCATTATTTAATAAGTGTGTTTTAATCCATCTTGTAGGAAGAATGTTACCCAAGAATAATGCAAAAAAGAGATAAAAGACATAGATTTCTCTTTCTAATCAATTCTACTTCATCTGGTGTATTTGCTGTACTGATGAAAGCAGGCTTTCTAGTTTGACAGGTGGGAGAAGGCTGGAATTTTGTCATTTACTAACTCTGAGACTCAGTGGGTTCACCTGTCCCATCAGCACTGTCACCTCAGGGGGTTGTGCCAGTTACAGCCTACAGCAGGTTGGGTACTGGGTCTGGAGTGAAATAAAAGGCAATCAAAAACAAGGAGTAAGCAGAAGGTCAACCAAGGCTGATCATTGAAAATGAAAGATTGGGTATAGCACAACGTTTTCTTTTTAGATCAGTAGTGTTTAGTTTTACCCTAGATATTTTACCCTGGGCTATCAAGTCTCTGGTCCGTGGTTGCACAATGTCCAGTATGGGTTCCGCTTCATGGACCGGTTCTTAGATTGGCTGGCTACTCCCACACATTTGGTGTCACCAATTTCCTAGCATATTTTGTAGGTTGGGTAGATTGTAGGACAAAAGTTTTGTGGCCGGGTTGGTGCACATGTTTATTTTCCAGTAGCCTGACGAATACCTTCCCATACGGAAGACACTAGAATATAGGGGTGAGGACTCCAGTGGCTTGCCCAGTCATAATCAGAGGGGTTTCCTCTGGGAGCAGGTGGGTGCAGATGCAGAGACCCACAGCCAGACGCTTTGTGGAGAGAGTCTAAATCAGAGATCTCCATCAAATTCCTACCCTCAGAGCTCATGAATTCCCATGGAAGAGGAGGCAGAATGACTGTAAGAGCCAGAGGGATGGAGGAGAACAAAGCCCTCAGAGTCAATCAAACAAAGCACATATGAGCTCACAGCCACTGAAGCAGCAAGCACAGGGCCCACGTGGGCCTGCATCAGGTCCTCTGCATATATATTATAGCGTTCAGCTTCGTGTTTTTATGGGAGTCCTGACTGTGAGAATGAATGAGAAAGAGTCAGACCTCTGACTCTTGTGCCTGCTCTTGGGACCCTTCCTCCTGTTAGGTTGCTGGGTCCAACTTTGATAAGATAGTTTTGCGTCATCTTTTATTTTTGTCATGTTTGGTTGATGTCTCTTAGAAGCCTGTTCTTTTCTAATGAGAGACAGAAAGAGTGGATCTGGCAGGGAAGAGAGGTGGGAAAAACCCGAGGAGAGTAGAGGGAGGGGAAACTATAATCAGAACGTATTGCATGAGAGAAGAATCTATTTTCAGTAAAAGAAAAAAAAAAGAATGCAGTAAACTTTTTACAAAAGAAAAGAAAAGAAAAAACAAAGTTGGAATCAGCAAATGCCTCTGTTTGGATGAGCCTCGCCTTCCATGGGAATGACTCTGAAGCCAACTTTGCCTTAAGTTCACTGAAGACACCTTGAACGGAGAGACTGAGAAGCACCATAAGACAGATGACTCAAGAAACAAAGGGTGTGGAGCCTAAATCACCTTAATCTCTCAAGCAACAATTACCTAAGAATCGATTGTTCCACCCTGAAGAAACAGCTGAGGAGGGATCTGCTATGTTCCTCAGAGGTAAATCTCAGTGTGCTGCTGATTATAAAGTTTATGGTAATTCCAGAAGAATTTTAAGCTTTATAAACTTATAGAAATGATGTCACAGATATTGGCTTGAAGTTTGACTTATAATGTAGTTGAAGTCTGTGTCAGGAAAAAATTCTTTTAGTTCAGAATCTTGACCAACAGGATTTTCATCACTTGCATTAAAACCGAAAAGCAAATATTCAGTTGTAATTTGATTACCATGATGGCCCAGCTTCCTGTACCCTAGTTAGCTGCCTTTGTCACAGGCACCACATGTGGACTGCTAGCTTTCAGTTTCATGAAGTCACTAATAGAGTCCATTCTGAACAAGGGAAAGTGATGCTGAGGAAGTAGATTCTTTTTGATCAAGTGTGGCAGAGCTGGAAATGGAAACCAGGAAGGCATCAGGGAAATAACACAAACTTTTTTACATATGTCCTGAGCCACCAACACTTCAGAGGACAGAAAAGTGCTGGGTTTCTTGTCTCCTGTGATCTCACTTTGGAAAAAACAAGGATAACAAAATCTTTTGATTGTATTTCAAATATCTAGAATTTTGTCTTACACGGGGTATGTATGTATCTTATTGCATAGGAAATATACAATAAAGGAATTGATTTAATTTTCATTTGAAAAATACGTCTTAATATATTATATGGAAACATTAACTTCTGCCACTGATACATAGATATACCTAATATTTTGCTATGTATTAATAAATTTAATAATTAATTCATATTATCTGCAAGAATAAAAAGGTACTAATTAGATCAAATATGCATACTGAGAATACTGAATATTTTGACACTTTTATGTGCATTTTAGATGTCAGTTATGACGTTAGCAATGATTTCGGTCACAGTTCATTTCTGATCCATAATTTTTACCATGAGCTCACTACATGTTATAGATCTCACAAGCACCTAATAGAATATTCCTAAGATAATCTCCTAAGCCTATAGATCTTTCTATATATTTCACCATTGTTTCCAGTTTTTCACTGAATAGCTTATGGATGTTCCACATCACCTAAATAAACAGTTCATAGACTCGTTCCCCTGCACACAGTGTTTTTCATGTTGGCCAACATTACCACCTACATTACGGACTCAGAAGTTAGCTTCACTTTGTCCCTCTCGGTTATGTCTCAATACAAAAGGTAACCAATAAATTCATACTCTACTGCCTAAGTCTTTTCCTTTGTAATCTCTATATCTCAACTCTGATTTGACAATTGCCTCATTGGTGATACTTGAAATACCTTTCAACCGGTCTCCTTGATTTTTAACCAATCAAATGTTTAATTAGCAGATTGAGGGACAGCCTACAATGTTCTAGTGATTGCTTTAGGTGCTGGGCACCCAGTAAACAAAACGAAATGAACACACTAGCTGCAATGGTATAAATGTTACTGTTCTTTTAAAATTCATGTATTGAGCTCCTAACCCCCAAGATGATGTGGCATTTTAAGGTAGAGTTGGTGTAGGTGGTTAGGATATGAAGAGAGTGAACTCACTGATGGGATCAATGTCCTGATAGGAGAGACTGCATGGATCTCTCATGAGTCTTTCAAGGCTATGGTGAGAAATTTGGCTTCCATAACTCAAAAAACAGGCCCTTAACAGATACAAATCTTGTACTTTGATGTGGACTTCCCAGCCTCCAGAAAGCAAGTAATAAATTTTTCTTTTCTAAGCTACCTCTTCTATACCACTCTTTGATAGCAACCTTCATTGAATAAGATCCAATCTTGGCCATGGGGGCAAGAGTGGCAGACATGACAAAGGTAAATGTGTAAAACAAAAGATGAAACAGGAAGTGGAGAGATGAGTCTGTATGAGGTACTGAAAAGTTAGAGTGGCCAGGAAAGACCTACCAAAGAGGTGACATGTGAATGAAGATGAAAAAAGTGGGAAGCTGTCTAGAGTACCACTAGAAGGCAACAAAAGAATGATCGAGTTAGAAAGGATAGGAGGCCCTGAATCTGGGTGCCCTTTGTTTATTTTTAGGGAGAGCGAGGAGGGAGGATCAGTGGTCATGTGCATTGGGGGATTGAGGAAAAAGGAAGGATAGTATAAACAGATAAATTTAGAGATATTGAAATAGAGGATCCTGACAGAGACAAGTCTTTTGGGTCTGTGGGCACATAAAGGTCTCCATCTGAGTGGGGCAGGTATTTGAGGTTTGAGAACAAAAACCTCAGATCTGTTCTTTTAGTAGGTCCTCTTGTTCTTGTTAGGGGAGTAATAGGTCTGAGATGCAGTGGGAGAGGATTTAGGTTACCCAGCATTCAAGGCGAAAGATAGATAATTGTGTCTTAGATGAGATGGTGAATGACTGGGGAGTGGTCAGAGTCTTGCTGTCTTTTCAATTTTGAGTCTAGAGAATTTGACGATGATTTTTCTGAAAGGTCAAATTTAAGTTGAATATAGAATTTTTATTTCTTTCCAATCGATGCCAGAAAAAACTTTTAGGGATTTTTTTTTTAAAGAAAAATCTTTCTTTTCCATCCCTCCTTTGAAATACACCTGTCTGTAAGCTAGCATTTGAACTTTTTTGTGACATTTAAGATACATGGTGATCATCCTTGCCATTTCACCTTCTGTGGTACCCTCACCTGCCTGCATTACTTTAGCCCGACTCAGTGTCTTTACAGGATACCTTCTTGATTTGTATCCCAGTTGCCTGCCTTACCCATTCTTAAGATAATTCACGCATCATTCTGTCCTATTGGTTGGTTCTCCTCTTGCCCCAGTGCTACCCCTCATTTAATCTCATAAGGCTTGGTGTGTTTTCCTCCTCCCTTTACAAGTTCACACATCAAAGGCATTCCTGTCAGTCTCCACTTCCAGAATACTTGCTCATGGAAGATTCTGTTCTTTCTTTGTCTAGGTTCTATAGCTAGTACACGACCATAGAATTTACACAGACATTGTTAATGGAAAAATCAACAAATGACTGCACAAAGGATACTAAAAATGATTTTACAATAGTTTGGAGAGACTTTTAAAAATTCAGGTGCACATCATGTGTTCTAGCTTTGAACGCTGAAGAGTATAAATTTATAAATGAGGGAACAGCTCTCCCAACTATTAAATGTTCACCATGTGCCTGTGCAGTCCTGGCCTTTCCTACATCATCTCATTTAATCCTCATTAAAAAAAATGTGCTTTATGGATGTGGAGACAGTGGCTTAGGGATTAAGTTACTCAGCTAGTAAGTGACAGAGCTGTCATGCAAATCCGGGTTTGTCAACTTCAGTGTGCCAAGGTCCACACCAGGTGGGAGGAGAGTTTCTGCTAATTGTATGGTGTGGCCAACACGCATCACTTGTTACCCTACTGCCGACTCTAAAAGATGGAAGCCAAGCACACTTCGCAGACCTTCTCTTACAGAATATACAAATAAAATGGAGTTGTAAACAATAGGAGAACTATGTCCAGATGGTGATAGTTTATTTTAGTCAGTCTCAACTCCAGGTAGGTTTTTCTCACAATATAGGCAATGGGAGCTATCCAAGTAATTTAGTTTTTACTTTTCTTTTTTTTTTTTAAAGTTAAAAATGCTTTGTTTAAACAACGTCTCATTTGGAAACTCAATACTTTAAGACAGGTCAAAACAGAGAAACCCCTTTGTGAAAATGGGATCCCTGTTTTACTAGCTGAACCTTTTCTTTTCTTCTTTGTTTTATTTCCCTTGATAACCTTAGGTAAAGAGAATACTCTGTAAAAGGAAATAAGACAGCATTCCTCAGAATTGTGTAATTTGATGGCAGCCAGACCTGGAGACATGGCTTGTTGAATATATTTGCTTAGTAGAGAGTTCTCAGTTCATATGGAAGGAAGAATTCTATACTTGAATGACATGGAGGCCCAAAGAGGCCAAAGGTCAGAGAGTTTGGGGCTTGTTTTTAGTTCATTTAAGGTTATAGTGCTTTTAACTCAAAGCTCCCACCGAGTTGTAAATCAGAGTTCTTCTCTCTCAAGGGCAACACGTGCGGCTAGTTGCCACACAACTGCTCCTGAAATAGGGAAGTAGCTGGTTCCTACCTAAAACAAAAGTCTAAGGATCCAACTAAGTTTCAGTTCCCTTTATGGAAATAACTTGGGACTACAGAGTGTTTGGTCTAGGGTGTGAGTCTAGGGTTTGAGTGAGGAATGTAACATACTTTCAATTTGTAGGTTAATGCAGTCTTTGTTTTACTCCTACATTTTAGGGTCAGGTATACATTAACCAGTTGGAAATTAAACACGGGTGAATTTTCAGTACTCACTGAAAAATTCCCTCCCGATATTATCCTATATATTTCTGCATTTTATTATTTTTGTTTGCATCTTCATATTCTTTACTATATTACTAAATTCCCATGCCTCCACTCTGGAAGAGGATATTTTTGTAGAGGCTGGCCTCCAACAGAACGATAACATCCATATCACTCTGTGTTAAAATCTCTTATTATCTTTTAATGATTTATATTCTTATTTCTTTTTATCTTGAATTCCATTTAAATTCATTTATTTTTCTTGATGATGTAAGCTGCTCTATACAACTTAAACATACAGAGGCAGGAAGTGTGAGGGCCCATATATTTTGGGATAACCAGGAAAAGACAACTCCTTAAAGGGGCGTCCTTTAAGCTGAATGTGGCTTCACTCTGAGGCAGCCAGCTTGGCAGGGAGCATGGGCTTCACTTTATCCCTCGGTCTTTCACTGGAAACCATACATTTTGTACACTGTTCCAACTGCACAGCTAGATAGCAACGAAGGAGTTAATACTGGGAGGATTAACCTCATAAAGATACAAAAGACTACCCTGTATATGTGTTTGTGCACGTGTTCACTTATGTGTGTGTGTGTGTGTATGTGTGTACACGCATATGTCTAGGAGATGAAGACTGGAGGAGGTTAAGGAAAGGCGAGTTGTTGATGGCTAATGAATACTTGCTGCCTGTGAGCCTTGGAAATTAAGTCCTGCTGCCTCATGGGCTGGTTATTTTGGATTTATGGAATTCAGTGTATGATCACAATAGACAAATTGCTTTACTCCTAGGAGGGAAATAAGTGCCTTCTATTTGATGCACAGGATACACTTTCTAGGTAGTTCTTGTTTTGCATGAATTATTTTTGTGTTCTGGAAGGTTCTTTGGCATGCTCCTCCACATTATAATACCATTATTATTTTATTATATGATAGAAATGTGTTCCAAGGTACTTTATAGCAGTTAAGAAAATATTTTGTTGCATCCTAGTTAAAGAAAAGTGTGTGCGTTGCACGTGTATAATCATCTGATGCATGTGTGCAGGTACACACACCCATTAGTGCACATGTGGAGACCAGAGGAGGACTTCAGGTGCTTCCCTCTATCATTCTGCATGGAGTCTTTCATTGAACCTGAACCTTAGCATTTTTACTACGCTGGCCAGCAAACTCCTGAGATCCACTTGTCTTCCCCTTCAGCATTGAAGTACTTGTGGCCATGCCTGACTTTAAGTAGGTGCTAGAGATTTGAGCTCAGATTCTCTTCTTTTCACAGCAAGCCCTTACCCACAGAGCTATCTCCTCCTTAGCTCTGCATTCTTCATTTTGAGGGATATACCCTTGACCTGTAAAATAATTACTAAATAAAGCAATATTGTAAACTATGCTCACCACTGTGAGTCTAGGCTGAGATGGTCTTAGAACAGAAAGTTTCTTTTATGCTTTCTTATCTTGGAGTTAAGGCTTAAGCTTTGAAAAAGAGTATAGGAAGCCAAATCTGACTACATTAAAAATAATTTGATTAAAAATATAAATTCTATGATATAAACTTCTAGATGGAAGTAGCCAGTAACACATACAAGCAATTTTCATTTATGATAGTGTGTGTAGAAAATTTAGGCAGCCAGGAGTTAATATTTAAAAACACAGCACCATGGTCCCATTTTGTGCATGAGGCTAGAATTTTAGTGATCCGTGATCCAGGATAAATGAAACTTTACTGTGACTTACCAATAGAAATGAAGGAACTATGAAGTTTGGTCTGAGGTTTTACTAGCAAATGCTAATTCTTAATATGACTTATAATGATGAATGAAAATAAACTAAATGTTCACGCTCAGTGCTTAGGTATGTGGTTATTTAAACAGTGGAACGAAGGACCACACCTACATCATTAAACCCTCAGTCAGGAGGGGAT
This sequence comes from Alexandromys fortis, assembly GCF_014885135.2. Classification (NCBI taxonomy): domain Eukaryota; kingdom Metazoa; phylum Chordata; class Mammalia; order Rodentia; family Cricetidae; genus Alexandromys; species Alexandromys fortis. Next base: position 39,267,295 of record NW_026067949.1, read on the forward strand.
TATCTCATGCACTTAGGGCATGATAGAACGAGCCTAAGGTAAATGTTTAATTTTGCATAGATTTTTCTCCCCCTGCTAGTTCTTAGCTATAGGCTGGACACTCATTCCTATTTGTTTTATTCAAATAGGTCCTATTTTTATAGTAATTTCTCCTCGTCACCAAAAATAAATGGGGGAGGAGGCTGGATAAAAAGGAATGGAAAGAAATATTGAACTAAGTGAGATGTTCTGGGAACAAAGCTAGGTCACCAATGATCTATACTGGTCACTCCACTAAAGGCATCCTGCTGATTTATGCCACAAGCTTTTCTTGTTTTATTTTGCATGTTTTAATGCCTCTAGTTTCTCCAACAATAAATCTGTTGATGTAACTCTGTTTATCGGGTATCTTGGAAAGCTCTGGATATTTATCTTGTCATGCTTTCCCTCTTAATTCTTAGTTCTCTGGAGAGTCACGACATCTAGGAGTTTCTGATACAGCCCTATATTTCCTTATAATTCTGATGTCATTTCCTACTTCACTTTCGTGTTCTGCTTCAGCCCTCTGGGCATCCTGGCTAGGCACACTAGGCACTCCTTAGCTTGGGGACTTTGACCTTCACTTTACCCAGAGCATGCTTGCCTTCTTTAAGACGTTGTTCATTTGACATCGCAATAAGATCTTTGTAACCACCCTACTTAAAATTGTAGTTTACTATTCTGCAGAGAACTGAGGCTCACTGCGGCTTATACAATTTGCTTATTTCATTGTGTGCTTCCTTCTATTGCTTTAGAAATTCCTTAAAGGCCAGGGTAAGCTTTCTAATTTCCTACTAACGCATGAGTAATGCCTTTATTTAAGAAGACAGCATCCCACTGCTCTGGTTTTTCTTCTCCTTTTGAAGTGTCTTTTTAAGTTGAAAAGCTAGCAAATTGTTTAGTTACTTCCCCATTCCCCCTCTAAAAAGCAAAAACAAAATACAACCCCACAAACCAGGTGGTAGACTAAATCTCTAGACAACATACAAAGCTGAGGAGGTTAAAAATGAAGATAACAAAGACAAAACAAGTCCTCAAGGCCAGTTAAGGGATGTACCAACTGTGATGTAGGCTGACTCCAGAGGCTGGAACACATCCTAACAACCCCATTCAGACTTCAGCTTGTCCTTTTCTTGTTTCTGATGAAGGGAGAGGAATCATTCTTTGTTAATTCTATGACAAAGTACTTACAATAAGTGGTCTTCTTTACAATGGACTAGGCAGAGAGAAGGAGAGCCCTAAAACCCACTTCTTGGCAAGAAGGCACAGTTCAGTTTTATTTGTAGTAAAAGAAAAACAACAACAAAAAAATAAAAATGAAAGAGAAACTTTGATGCATAGCAGGAAAAAGGCAGCTGCGGAACTGACCTGTGCTGGAACTGTATGTAGTGAGGACCAGGCTGGGCTGCCACAACCATGTGCAAATGTGTTTGTCAATTGTGCTCCAGCAGTGACAATTATAAGCACAGCAGCATGACTTGCAGGTGGAACAAGCAATCCTTCTAGAGCTACAGTGCCAGGCATGGTACTTCTCCTCACATCAAGGTTGCCTTTGTGTTTCTGGGCTTCCTTTTCCAGTACAGCATGTTAGGTATTTCAGGTTCTTCAAATATCTTAAGGAGCTTCCTCCTCACTCACGTTGGCAACAGTCTTGCAGGTGACATCACTAACCTTTGATGTCTAAAGAGGTGGCAGCAGAGTAAGTTAAAAACGTGTTCCTTAGTCAACTTTCATGACTTCTTGGTCCCAAACAGGTATATTACTAGTCTGCTTTTCTTTGTTCCCAACACCGCCAGGTGGAGGAGGAGGAACATCCTTGTGAGCGTTGTACCATTTGAGTGACTTTTCAATTTTAATTAAGAATTGTTGTATCTGGTGGTAAAGGAAGAGGTTTATCATCTCCTTCATCATCCATTCTGAAATCTAACCGGATATTAACAGTCGTAGATTGTCGATTTCTACATCAACTTCAAATATATCTCTTCATCAAATGCAGCAATTTAATTGAAGGCATGGCGTTCTGTTTCAAAAGCATGAACCCATGGTTGATGGGTGCAATGTAGTATGCACAGCACAAGAAAAAGACAAGGTCACTTGCTCTGATTTGTAATATTCAACCAGTTCAAAAGCATTCAGAAAAATTTAAAGAATAATTCACTTCTGATATTGAAAGATGGTTAAGGAATACCACATATACCAAAGATACATCTTTATTCAGGAATATGTTTTATTTTACATATGTGTGTACTTTGCCTGTAGAGGTCAGAAGAGGGCATCAGATTCCATGGAACCACCAGCATGAGAACTCTGGATTCTGAACCTGGGTTTTTTTTTTTAAAAAAAGAGCAGCAAGTTCTCTTGACCACCGAGTTATCTTTCTAGCCTCAACCATGGAATTTTGAAATAATAATAATACAGAGATGAGGGGCCATTGTAGCATGTCATATATTAGCACATCAGTACAGTCATGGTATTGTTCTGTCCCCCTTCTGGTGATAATAAGCTGGAAGACAAGATATTCCTAGCTGTGAAAGGCTTAGTCAAAGAAACATAAACATTCTTCCTCTTGAAATCAGAATTATGGTGCAGTTTTCTTCTTTTAAATAAAATTATTTATTGTTCCCACTCTCAATCCACACCTCCTCTGTTTCTGTTTAGGAAAGGGCAGGTCTTCCATGAGTCTGATACGGCTATTTGGCCATCATCTGCGAAATGAAAATGTCCAGACACTTGTTTGTGACTTTGTTATTTATGATATTTTAGACTAAGGAGAAACATGTCATCTGTCTGTCTGTTTATCTTTCTATCTAACTATCATGTTGTAACTTATGCCTCACCTAGCAGATGGTTTATCTGGGAGGATGTTGTGGACTACTGAAGAATATTGATGGACATAGCTTCATAAGAATTTCCAAGTTGCCTCTCATTCAACATGTGGTATAATTTATTGTAGAGTCATTCTTATATTTGTTCATAGAAGATATTTAAGACCACTCACTATTTCAGTGACAAGTCAGTTAATGATTTTAAGATCTGTTTTTTCTTACTGATCTATTGCAATGTGCATTTGCTTTTCTAAGAAGCCCATCTTTGGTGGGAATATGGTGCACAAACGGTGGGTCCTTGTGTCCATAGGTGATACCACAAATCTCCTGTATGCAAATGGACATAGTATTACTATGACAAAGGGGCTGTACCATTAAACAAAGCTTGCTTAGGTGATCTGAAAGCAACACTGCCAACAGAAACAGACACTTTAAGATGCTGGTATTTCATTTAGATGTATCTAGAAGTCATAGATATTGTTGCATTGTATGTGCGTGTGGTATGTGTATTTGTGCTCCCATGTATGGGTGAAAATGAGTTGGGGTGCATGCATATGTATGGAAAATCAAAACCAACTTTGTGTGAGTTTCTCTATAACTCTACATCTTACATATAGAGTCAGTCTTTCAAGGAACCTGAAGTTTTGGAGTTCCTGCTAGTCTAGCTAGTCAACTTGTCCTGGACATCGCCTGTCTCTGCTTCCTATGGTGAAATTACTGTCAGCCCTGTGCCAACCAGGCTTTCACTTGGGCACTGGGAACCAGATGTCTGAAGCTGACGCTTCTTTGGCAAACACTTAGCCACTGAGCCACCTCCTCAGCTGCAGTTATTATGCGTTCTTAATGTGATGGAAGCAATGACCTTATCGTCTCTATTGTTGTCAAAGAACTTGTTCTAATGCTCAGAAAGTCCTGACACAGTCTGTCTTATATCCTGATTGTTTAGTCGAAGAGAGCAAAGCATAAACTCTAGAGGGCGCTGTTGTACAATGTTAATATTGTATTTCTGAATTCTTGAAAGTATAGCCTTGATAAACACATGAAGTCTGCCAAGTTTCAAAGCAAATAATAACTACTTTATTGAAGATTTGTTTCTTGCTTGTTTCCGAAGATATATCAAATAATGTTTCTTTCTATCTGGATTTAGTTTTCAAATAGGCATGTCTTATTTTTTGCTTACTTTTATTTTTAGAAAGATGTTCTCTCACCTTTACAGATATCAACCTCATCTTCCTATTATTTGGAAATTATGAGTATTCATAATGTGATATTTATTTACCAAAACACTTCTTTTTGAAATGAATATACTGAATACTTTTGGGATTGAATACTTTTGGAATAAGACTTCTGAAATCTGATTTTGGTGAGAGTTGCATATATAAAGTTGTATTAGAGACCAAAGATATATAAAATTAAAATTTATCTTTTAACAATTGTTGAAAATTGCAATAATAAAATTTTCAAGGTTTCTGTAAGTAATTGACAGTGAAGGTGGACTGAGCTTCAGGAACCCTTTCAGTTCAGCACTCAATGCCAGCTGGCTGGTAACAGCTCTATGAGAGATACTAAACCAGGGAGGGAGCAATTCGTTACCCAGAACAGTGAAAGCATCACTTGCTTGTTTCCTTACACAATGTAAAGCTCTTAACTCTTATGATAATGGTCCTCCCACTCACTTGCAGTTTCTTTTACTGGGTGGAGTTACAAACAGTTCATGAGAGAATGCTCACGGACCCAGTAAGACCTCCAAAGGTGCACGTATTTCCTTCACCTGTCGCACGTCAGCATGGAGGAAACACTGTAGAGAATCAAAGACTCACAATAGCACCCAGGTGCTGACGGCAGAACGGCTGCCATCCTTTGACTATTTCTCAACTCTGTTTCTTCCCTCCTGCATCTGAATTAAAGACACACGTTTGTTCTCAAACTTATCTGAGCACATAAACATTTATATTAGAAGGACCTAACATTAATAAAAATGCAAAGTGTTCTTAGAGCTTGGGAAAGTTCTACTTTGAATACTTACTGACTTGCCCAAGGGAGGAGAGAAAAACACCGCACCTGGCTTAGAGGACATGTTTGTTCATATCTAAATACACAAGATTTTTTTTCCTATACATCTCTATCTCTATATTACAGACTCTGGCAGCTATTTTAAAGCATTGTAAGGCTGTCATTTCGTATGACTCTTACTAAATTTTAATGTATATTTGAATTATCTGCTAAAATGCATAATTTAAGTTAGTGACTCTGGATGTAAGACACTTCATTTCCGAATTATGTACAAAGCTTCCAAATTATGTACAAGTATTACTTTTTTCATTACAATTAATTTTGATTTTAATAACCACAAGTGGCAGACTTCTATATTACATGATACAAGCTTAGTCGTTTGTAAATAACTTTTCTTTTTATTGATTTTATTTAGGTCTACATATTTCTCTGTATTACATTATTTTAAAAGGAGTTTTGAAGCAATTAGGCTACAGAAGTTCAAAGATAGAATAAAGAGATTTTATTGATACACATGAGTTCTCTGTCTCTTAAAGCCATCTAATAGCCAACCTTCTACTTTTGGATAATGACAAAATGTTCAAACTCTTACTTTATTGTTCCATTAAAATATGTTAACCCTAATATACAGCGATGTATAATTTAATATTGACAGAAAAAAAGAAGGTATGGTTATGTCCAGGTCATAGTGATGAAGTTTGTATTATTTTCCATCCATTACTGTTTCTACAATATGTACCAAAGAGATGCGAAATCGGTACTCTGAATGTGTACAGGTAATATTGCTGCAAATGTGTGTATTCTCCAATGATTAACTTGATTGCTATATGTAGACCTAAATATTAAGATGTTCTTGATAACTGTCAAAATAATAATCTTGCTTAATTTGAATATAAGGATATATAGCAGACACTTAAAATTCATTTACAAATGTGGGGGTCAGGAATGGAGAGATGGTAAGTGAGATGCTATGAATGATGGGGTAGGAGGAGTGCAGAAAAACAGATCATTACATGTATAAATTTTAGTTGTCAAAATTGATGGACAAAGAGCTTGAAGTACACATAATATTTTAAAATATAT
>NW_026067949.1:39273241-39297426 GCF_014885135.2 Alexandromys fortis
CTTCAAGGGAGATGGTAGAAATGTATTGGCACCATTCTTACAGAACATCTGACCAATACTTAGTACATATAAATTAGGGAGGAGACAAATGGGAGGAATTCCCATTTGTATTTGTCATGGCTAATTTTGTTTAATTATTCTATCCAGTAAATGGCCATTGTTCTCATAGGCAAAACTAAATGGTCACTTATAGTGAGTCGTTGACCATGCCTAAGATTAGCTATTTCAAATGCTTTTGAGTAATATTTACTTTCATGAATGGATTTTAAAGTGTCATCTTGTATTGTTTCAAAAGCAGAGGAAAAAACTGAGTCTCTCTGGATCATTTCCTCATGAAGATTCTGTTCATAACGAAATTTGCAGAATCCCATGGTTTATGCAGCAAAGGTTCTGAGGCCTTTGCAAAAGATGTCCTTTCTTGAAGCTTACGAGAGATGCTGTGTGATGTTCCTTTATCCTGGGAAGCAGTTTTCATGGGGCCTTGGGGGAAAACTATGATCAGTACGTCTGCTTGGCACATAGAAAATCCCTTCTGTGGATCTCATGTTTCTTCCTCATCATTTAAACAAAGAATCCTTGGTGGTTTCTGGTGAAAATCATATTTGCTTCTCACTTCATTCCTTTGCATTGAAGGAAATTCCTCAGTTCCATGACCTTTCCATGAAGTAGATGCTCTCACCTCTAGGACAGGCTCCCCAACTTTGTCAACACTACAGTTTCAAGAGGAGTATATAATAGTAGTGGGGGAGAAGAATCCGCTGAAACATATTTTATTTATAATGCTAACTTTGTATGCTACTTAAACAAGGAAAACATGTCTGTCTGCTCACATGCCAGTTACTAGTCTTTCCATCTCTTCAACTGTCCTGTACTAGACTGTAAGCTTACAGGAGCTGGAGGAAGGTAGACACTATAGTACTTAAGAACCTACTGAGTCTGAGCTAACTAGATTCAGGTGCAGCTTTTGTCATTTACCTGTTCTGTGAACCTAGAAAGTCTCTAACCTCTTAATTTCCTTATCTGTTAAGTAGGGACAATGAGACCGAACTTGAAGTTATATAAAGATAAAGGAGTTACAGTTTTGCTAAAGAACTAAAGTAGACAGTATTTGGTTCTTGGTTGGCCCTGTAGTAGGATTTAGGATAATTAAAAAAAAGCCAAACAACAACAACAACAAAATGCAGGACTGGCTGAATTGTTTCCTACCACCTCATCCTGTGTTTTTACTAAGTGAGTGTGCGCAGGCTGTGATGGAGGCGAAGCCTCACCCACTCTGCCTTGATGCCACACTTCCTAACAGTGAGTGGAAAGAGAGGTAACATAGGGACACCATATTAAAATAACCTTGGAAATCCGACACTGAAGTCGATTCTGTGGTCCTCTCTTTATTAGAGTCATTGGCACTCTGTTGTTCAGTGTAGACTGAGAACGAAAAGTTCACAAAGCTGTCATTCTCTAAAATACCCTCTTCTTTCTCCTTCTATTTCTCTCTCAATCTCTTAAATACCCTTTTCTAGTTGCTTCATCTTTACTTAGTGTTGTTTCATGCTCTGTTTATTTTTCTCTAATTGATCTAATTCAGACAGTTTTAATTGCAATTTAAATCAATCACGTGTATAAGAGCAGAAGGAGCTTAGAAATTGAAAATTCACCATCCACACACTTTCAAACAATCTGGTTGTGTTGCTCAAAAATCTACATTCAGGATTCAGATAGACAAGGATAACCAAAGGTGGTATTTTACAAAAAACAGACCTAGCCATAATTCCTTAACTGTAATTTCCAGCTGTAATCTCCACTTGGCATTTGGCATCAGTATTTCCAACATGAAGTATTCATCATATTCTTTCTAGCACTCACAACCTTCCCTTACCCTTTCAAAACAAATTTTCTTTCTTACTGAATGATACGACTATCAACCAAGTTACTCATGTGGAGACTCTGATAGTCAAATGCGAGACTCCTCTTACCCCTGGCTTCAGGTTGGTGTTCAGACTGCTCCCCCTACACATTTACTTTCTAGTCACAAGTTTTACTTCTACTTCCACCACATTCACCCTTTGCCATTTACTTTAATACTGAGCCAGGCTTCAGCTGGGCTCCACTCACCAACAGAGTCATTCCACAAAGATCTTCTCTACAGGGAATCAGAGTTCTCTGTGTACACTGTCTTGGTCAGGGTTTCTATTGCTGTGAAGAGACACCATGGCCATGACAACTCTTATAAATGAAACATTTAATTGGGTGCCTGGTGTAGCTTGAGCATAGGAGACCTCAAAGCCCACTCGGACAGTGACACACTTCCTCCAACATGCCCACACTTTATAATAGTGTCACTCTCTTTGGGGGTCATTTAATTTCAAACCACTGCATATGCTAACACTCTAGCAGAATAATGTTCCTATTCACAAATATTTGCTAGCTTTACATTTCTCTTCAGATATAACACAAAATCTTTAATTTGGCCTGACGATGACAGTGAGATCTCTTCTGTATGCATTTAAGTTTCTGCTTAAATAACACTTCTTCAGGAAAGTATTCCAGAAACATGTAGATTGATAATAGTTTTCATGACAATACACATTTCAGTGTCTTCTTACTAACAAAAATTAAAATAAAAATTTTCGGTCACTAATCTTTTAGTCATTAGGATTGATATTTTTGATAAATACTGCCTTATATTGCTAAAACTTCCACAATACACGTTTCACAGTTGCTTCTATTAATCTTAATTAATCAAAGCCCTTAAATTTTCCCTTGTAACATTACTATAATTAGAATTGGACAGTGGTTTTATTATTTAATTTTTAAGTGGTTGTTCTCCCAATAAATAAGGCAAGAACAGGGCTCAGGTCTTTACATTATAATTATGAATATCTAGTATCTAACAGTTTCTCAAATGAAGTAGGTACTCAAAAGAATAGGCTTATGTTCAACCGATGAGTATATAAAGTGTAATATAACAAATAATAAGACAAGTACTACAAAGGAGTCATTAAATAAGACAGTTAAGTATGGATTTTTTTTGCCATATGCTACTAAAGCTTACTTTTAATAAAAAAAACTATTTTGCTTTTCAATGAATGATTATGGCTCCACAGACCACTAATTGCCTTCAAGACCACCAGCTTACACAGTATGAAAATCACAGGATGGACAGTACCACATAGAAAGTATAACTAGAGAAGAGAAGAACTAGTCCTCCAAAGCACTCTGAATTTGGAGACAGGAAAATGATAAATGATGTGGATCAGTAGGATCAGAAAGAAACTGAGAAAGAATGGAATTTAGAAACTCAGTGGACAGCACATATGGAGGTGGTAATGAACTGCTCTGGAGGGATTATAAGGAAGATAGGCATGGAGATTGATATCATGCTTTGCAAAGTAGATGATCACGAAAAGCTAACAAAGAGCTATTTCAGAAGTGTGTTAATGAGAAATCATTTGTAATGGGATAAAAGAATTTGCAAATTCAAGCATACACACGGTGTCACAGACAATTAATTTGCACAAATATGCCCTGAAAGGACTCATGTGCATTTGTACCACAGAATCTGTTCAGGAATGCTCAGGGTGGATATGTCAGCTGTAGGACACATGTACAATTTAATCCTTATAACAATGACCATGGATACACTATTACAGACTTTGCAAGACAATTTTTTATCACATTTTATACATTGCATGCAGATAGAACTTATGTTTTTATGGATATGCCCCAATGATGGAAAATCATGAAAAAAATGAAGGGCATTAAGTTATCATCCACAGACAGCAGTTACACAGGGGAAGGTGAAGAGGGGGAAGCTGGAGGACATGGTATATTTGTGGAAGTGACCAAAAGATTATTTTCAATAAATATTTGAATAGTCATAAATTCATTTTTCAAAATGCCCATGTCTTTGATAAATCATTATTTTGCTCATTAAAATAATTAACTATTTAATCTTTTGTGATTTTAAAAGAATTCACTATAAGTAAATTCATTTATTAATCTAACCCCAGACATATCAGGAGCTGAATCTTTCCAATATCTGGTTTGTACTATCTCACATCAATGTGCACTTTCTAACTATACAGACAGCTATAACTTTGGGAGTATGCCATTATTTTGTATTAACTGTATGTCCTAGAAATAATTCTGTAGATTGTTATTATGAGTAAGCCCCTCTTTAATCAGCATAACTGCACAATATAAGTGTCTTGTACCAGCATTCAGAACAGAAAACCACTAACATCTTGCCACTTTAGCTTTTTTTTTTCTTTTTTTGTGAAAGAAATAAGACGTTACAGGTAAAATTTCATTGTTTTATCTCTAATCTGGCTTCTTGTTCCCATCCTGTAGTCAACCATGCATAGTAGACTTAATGCCTTTCTTTTTGGTTTGTTTGTAAGACCATTGCATACTTGTGTTATTCATGAATTAAACACAGTATGTTTTGTTACTTTTTAAAATAAGCCAAACAATGCCCATATATTGCTATTATGTAGCCTTTCTGAGGTATTGTTTCTTTGAATCTGAGTTATTTGCTTAAACTACTGTATAGTAAAACTGTGTTATGAACATTATGTTCCATTTATTTGTTTACCTGTTGAATACGTATTCCATGTATAATTTGAATGTATGTTAACGGCTTTCTATAAAAATAGTTCATTTTGACTTTGGATCACTCAGCCCTAAAGAAGATGTCTTTATCAAACCCCTTTCTTCAAGGCTCAGGGATGCAGAAGAGGAAGCAAAAGGATTGTCAGAGCTAGAGGTGATGGGTGACTCCAAAAAACAGTGTCTTCCAGATGTAACAAGACTGATATACATTAATTCACAGAGACTGTGACAGCATGAACAAGACCTGGACTATTGAAACCAGATGAACCCCAGCACTGGGAAAGGGAGTGTACACAAAGTCCCACCCGTAACCAAGAAGGTATTTCAAGTTGATAGACCCTGGGAAAGGTAACGTCCGTTTCTATGAGTGGAGTGTCACTGGGTATATTAACCGCACTTCATGGGAGGTCCCATGCCTAAGAAATATTTGGACAACATAAAACAGACTCCATGATTTTCATGTATGTGTTTTTGTTTTGTTTTTATACTTTTTGTCTTACTGGTTTCTATTTGTTTGTTTGTTTGGTTTTGACCTTTGCTACTTGTTTTGTGTTGTTTTTAGAGAGAGAAAAAGAAGTTGAGTGAGTAGAGAGGTGAAAGAATATAATCAAAATGTATATTAAAATTTTTTAAACAATAATAGCTCATTTTGTGTTTGGTTTTAATTTGTTTTATTTTAACAGATATATAAAGAGGAAAATTCATTTGTTTAAAGGGTGCCATATGATATTTCAATACTTACATGTAGTATGTAATGTTTAAATCATGCTAAAATATATATGTCTTCAAATATTTTTCGTTCTCCTATGCTAAAAGATGTTCAAATGCCTTTCTAGGTTTTTGATATATACTATTAGTACATTATCATTGTCTGTGCTCATCTTTAATTCAACTTTATATGTGTTATAGTTCATAATGATATCTTTCATAACAAATATTAAAAAGCAAAAAGAATGATAGAGATAAATTAAGATAGATGCATATATCTATAAAAAATTTTGGAGATTTTTGCTACCAAGGGGATGAGATGAGAAATGAGATTTGTTCAAAAGAGAAATGTTGGAGGAGAGAAGGATTTTTTTTAAACTGAAGTTAGTTCTGTATGTCTTTGTACTGATGATAGGTATTCTGGCAGAGAATGATGCTTGTTTGTCGCAGTTCCTTGAAATGCGAAAGTTAAACAGATTTACTCTAGAGGAACCAACCACAGACTTCATGGGTTACAGAGCAACTTAAGTTACAGTTAAAAAAATGAAAAAGAACTACCTTGGGAGTTGTTTCTGGTGGTCAGATTTACAACAGACATGAAATAATTTGCTATGAGATAAATAATCCTGGATGATGAATCGGAGCTGATGTTTCTGTGTCTCATAATGACATCACCACTTCCCCATCCCAACATTAGATGGGCTCTATTATTACACAGACATATTGGTGCCTATCCGCCTAATTTTCATAAATCAATATACCCTCTTCCTAATGATTCATAGGTTTAAGCATAGATGTTGCAAGCTAAAACAACAATTCAGAACGCAGAGTGGAAACAATAGATAAGGTGCAAAACTCATTTTGGGGGCCCTGATGTATCCTATTTTCTATTTATCTCATGTTCTTTCGGGATCTTATTAGAATGTAAGTCATCTGGCTAGCTTTGTCCTGTCTCTGTATTCAGCTAATTGTATCATAAATAATAACAAAAGAGAAGAAAATGGAAATATGGCTTATTAGGAAAGAATGGGTTCTGCCAAGACTTGCCTGTCCATTGGATGCTTATTTATTTGAAATCTTTCTTTAAACTGTGCTCTGATTGTCGACTTCTAAACCTTCATCCTGCCTTCTAAACCCCACCTTCATCTTTTGATTTTTATGCTATCTGGTGGGTATGAATACTCTGGGTAGACCTATGAAATTCTGGTAAACCGCAGAACTTAAACGAATAGCAATTATTTTTATAAAATAGCTGTTTAAGTTCTAGGGCCTGTATGAGGATTTCTGTCCTCAGAGACAAGAACATGAACAAATACATGAACAAATCATGTGTGCAGCCTTTAGGAGATGGCAGCTTGGATGAAATCTGAGAGTGTAATTTGTATAGGAGAGCACACAAATCTGCCAAGAAAGCCCATTGTCAAACAGAAATATGTCATAATTACCTGAAGATACATCTAAATTTAGGTAAAAATTTCATAGAATTATTTAAATAGTATAAAAATAAAAGTATAAAAAAGATAAAAATCTGTTCCTTTTTGCCCACCTTACTTGATGCCCTGATTTCTCAGAGAATTTGGAAGAATTGCACAATTGGAATTTAATAAAAGAAGTCCCTAGGCCATTTGAATACTTTCCCCAACCACATACCCTGGGAGTTCAAAGCTTTACTCAGGCAGATGGAATGTACTTTCAAAATTATGCTGTCTTAAATTTCAGAATTTCATCAGTTTTACATAATTATTGATTGTAGATATTTCATGTTAATAAGAAAAATGATTACAGTAGATACAGCTTGTTTAAGAAATAAAATATAGTCAAAAGTACAATCTGTGGAAACCAAAATGCCAAGAAAAATGTGAAACAATTTATTTTTAAGTTTGAAAAACAGGCTGCTACCTATTTCCTACTTATCTATAGGTATACTCAAATAGATTTAATCATACATGAGTTTTGTTATTAAATATGGTTTGATTTTTATTCTTCTATTTCTGATGTTCCAATATTAAAGCAAAACTCAACTGCACTTACACCTAAACAGTATTCTTGCCTTAATTGATCCTCTTTTAGTATAGCCTGCCAGGTAGGGTCATTTCTCCAGTGCTGATAGAAAAGCCATATGTACAATATATACAATGCAATGATTTTTATTATGTTAACTAAGTTGTTAACTTGGTATTAAGCTTATTAACCAAGTTTGCCAATTAAGTAGTATCTGAAGGCAGGTTATGAGATGATTTGCTTTGTGTGTAAAAGTTTATGAAAATAAGTTTTCATCAACCAAAAGGAAAATTGGAGCAATGACAGTTTTCTTAATTAGTAGCAATACTTACTAAAACTAGAAATGGCATTATTGCACAAAATAGAGAGAAATCTTGCCTTTGCTTTCTTGGCTTTCATGTTACATTTAGTAGCTAGTGATGACACCAGTAGAAATAAAAACATTTAATCTTCAAAAAGTTCTCAAGCAACAGAGCAAGTTTTTTTCTGACTATGTTTTAATAATCACAGTTCAGTTTTTGAAGACTGAGAAATAAAATACTTCCTTCTTCAAAGAGAATGTAGTAACAGTACTTCATTTTCTTTGGTTCCCCCAACAGAGAAACAACCAAGAATGTTACCTAAACAACACCAGTCATGTTTAAACAATCTCCAACAGTTTCACTAAAGTTTTCAGAGAAGTGACTGCAATTTCTTTCTACAACCCAAATTTCTTAAACATTTATATACTTTACATGCTTTAAGACACAGCAAAACTTGTAAAGAAAGCTACAGAGGCAAAAGCAGATCTTACCTAAACATCTTACTCCTGAATAATGACAAGGTTCTTTCTTCTGTGTGTCCAACTGCTTTGAGATTCCCACTCAACTGTGTGACTCTTTCGTGCTGTGTGTACCTGAAGCCAAAGGAGGAAATCCCATGTAATTAAAGCCTAACTCGTAAAACAAGTCTGAAAAAAACAACTTGAACCAATAGTATGGCTTGTGGACCAGAATCAGAGACCGGGAAACCTCACAAATCACAAACAATTCCATTTATCTGGTAAGTTATCAATAAACATGACTACAGGTGGCAGATATTTTCATAATCCTGTGGCCATTTCACGTCACAGTTGTTTTTTATTCAACAGGATGTGCCACTTCTGCTTATTATCATAAATTCACTCCTCACTTCCCATGCATTGACAGGCGCCCCCTCTGAATACGCTTTTCTCTATGATAAAATATTTATCCCTCTTAATGTGTAAAACAGAGATACAGAGAAAGGCTTGAGTAGGCAGGACAAATGATTATGGGATAAATGAGCATAAAACTTGAAATTAAAACATACCTACTATTATTCTAAATATTGTCTCCTGAAAACACATCTCAGCCCAATGATATTAGAAGATAGTAAGTGGAAAAGGGGAGTAGGCATGAGTGGAGGATTAGAGGAAGAATGTAAGATTAGAAGTAGGTCTTGTAGGCAGGAGCAGAATCTGAGAAAATGCAGGTGTATGGAATAGGCATTTCTGTCTAATATGTTGGTCAAGCTGTCAAGTTGAATGGCTATTCTGGGATTACTTCCTAGGAAATAATGAATGCTTAAGAATGGAAACGGAATACAATCAGACTGTTATTAAAATCTGAATTCCAGCCTTAGCCTTTTCACTAACTGTGTGACTTGAGAGGAAAAGGTAGTCTAGATGTTTTAGCCACTGGTAGAGCACTTACTTCGTGTGCACGAGGTACTAAGTTCAGTCGTTAGTACTAGAAAAGAAAAAGGCAAAAGCAAAACGTGCTCCTCCCTGAGTTTCTATGTGCCCGTGAGGAATGGAAAGGTGAAGAGCTTCTTAGACAGGCTTTTGACTTTGTCTTATTAGTAACTGGTAGGCAATGGCTAATGAATTTACCACAGGGCTTCAATCTAACAGATTTTAAAACTCAATGTACAGTTTAGAGAACACTGCCAGGACTAAGTGGTCCCCTTACTCTTCAGAAACTCATCTTTAGACCCGCTACCTTAGGCCTGATTCTACACTTAGGTTTTTGACTAAAATGAATGAAATATATTTTAAAAATTAAACATATTACCTGAAAATTTCATTTATTTGCTAACTTCAAATTATTCATTTATAGATTTCTTCAACACATTTTAATCGTATCATAGCATAAATACTTATATTGTATTTTAATAACGTTATTTCATGATCATATTATGATTTTTAATTCTTAGCTAGAGTATCTTATATTTCTAAATTGTTTTAATACAATTCTAACTCAAAAAAAGTACCTTCATTTATCAGTTACTGACAACTTAGTGTCTATATTATAAAGGATGAATTACATTACTTTGAGTGGATTTATCATTAAATTTTTTCTAACATGGAGTGTTTTGAGTATTTTCTACTTTTTTTCTATTTCAGATGATCCTTTCAATGCTACCTTTTGTACACATAGTATTTCTATTTTATTTGACTTATGATTTTGACTTAAAATACATTGAGAAGTCATATTGGACAAATTGTCTTTGAACTAACAGTTATCCTCCTGCCTTGGCCTCTAGAATTTGGACAGCTTTCTTCTGTTTTCATTTACAAAAATTTCTCCTAAAAGGTAGTTCAATTCCTACATCGTTGAATTAGTGAAGTTTTTTTAACCAAATAGGTGCTCATTTAAAACAAACTGAATGTTTGATATCTTGCTATAGTAGCATACATTTACTGCTGTTATTGGTTACACCTGTCACAACAGAACTTGAAAATGAGTCAAGGGAGTGGCATTGGGAAAACTGTATTCAGTCTGAAAGTGACTTCCTGCATGCTTATAATGAGCTCAATACAGAAAGGGAGGTGGAGCTGAAATTGTGGCTGGTGAGATCAAGTAATGGTTCATAATAGGAACTAGTTTCAAAGGTGTTGACTTTTAATCTTCAGATCCACAGGGAGTGGCAGGATAAACCTTGGACTATTCTATTGTTTTGGGATAGTCTTGTTCTTAACAAAAAAGAATAGGGAATGTAGAATTTTATTATACACAAAGCTTAAGAATTAACTCACCATTAGTTGCGGTTTTAATGCTGTAGTTGTATAATTCCCAAGGCAACCTGCCAGGTTGATCGACACAGCCTTCACTGAGCTTGAAGATGGACCTGTATAAGAAATATTGACACTGGCATTTTTGCCTGGTGAGTGTGAAAGAGAGAGGTTGTAACTCAAAGGGTTCCTCTAAGTCACTTACTCTTAGCTTTGGAATATTTATCAGCTAATATCTATTGTGTTGGCTTAGACAGAAGGATGACTCATTCAGTGGAACCCATCAAAACATTATGAGTAAAAATCAAAAGAAACTCAGCAGCCACCTGAAGCTGGTGACCTAAGAAGGTGTGGACCAATACTTTTTTCCTTTGTTTTGGAGCTTCTTTCTTCATCTAGTTCAGGGAAATACAGGCATATGACGATGGGTGTTCATGAATTTGTCATAACCACCTTTACCGAGCTATTGTCATGATAGAAAAGTAATTGCAAAAGAAAAGAAAACAAGCAGACAAATAAAAAACAAAAGGGATAAAAAAATAACCCAGAAAATTAAAATAGAGATAATACAACTTCTACACTTAAGGCTCAACAATCATTGCCGAAGAGGTTTGCAAACATGTAAGAGCTAGAGAATCAGGAAGTTTGCTGTGAGATTGCATCTCCTAGAGATGTCAGACGCTCCACCTGTAAAATCTCACCAGCACAGACGATTAAACACAAGCTAGACTATGGCGACACTAATAGACATGCTATGGATGTGGAGAAATCTTATGAGACCTTAACCATACATACACAAAGGACCACAGACAACTAGGGAATGCTGAGAAGGGGCAAAATAGTCTTCCCCAAGGAAGAACACACCCGTTGCTTAGCCATACCAAATGGTCAGCCCTGAAAACATACATACAAGTAAAATTCTGCAGACTGAGAACACTATATTTAGGAATACATTTGCGTGTATACATATATACATATATGTATGTAGCAACAATGAATGACAAAAGAAGCCATAAGTTTGTATAGCAAAATGATTCTATGGGAAGGATTGGAGGGTGGAAAGGGAAGGGGGGAATGACGTAATGATGTTGTTATCTCCAAAAATGTGAAAGAAATATTTATAAATAAAAGTAGTGGATGTACTCACCCAAAGAAAATTATAAAATGATATTTAACTACAAATACTTTCATTCATTATAAATATTAGCTTAAACTGGGTTTAAGTTGCAAGTGGCCCTCCTCACACTTCCACAGTGTTTTGACTGAAGCCATTCCTATCCTTAAAGAATCCATACAAGCTTGACTAAAGAAACACACTCCTTACACCCCGGTGTGGCTGTCATGCTGGCATTCAGCAATTCTCTTGCACGTTCTCATGATGCTACTTTTAACCAGGTTTTCACAGTAAGTTCTGAAAGAAGCATCTTAGAGATAGACTTTTCTCAAAAACTTGTTAAAGGCAAAGAATCCATCATTTATCCTTTTCGAGTCCTCCTTAAGCTGCACACTACTTTTCTCCTGTAAAAGTTGTAATGGTTAATCTTGAGTGAACTTGACGAAACTTAAAATCACCCAGGAGACAAATTTCTGGGCATGTCTATGAGGGCGTTTTCAGCGAGGTTTAACTGAAGTGGGGAGATCTACCAGGAAGGTTGGCAGTACCATTCCACACACTGGGACATCAGAGCAAATAAAGAGGGGGAACAAGTGGAGAGCCAACATTTGCTTTTCTCTGCTCCTGCCTGCTGATACAATGTTACTTGTTGCTAGACCATTGCCACTACAGGTAGAGACACTCACGGTCATGGTCATGCCTCCCCACATGGATGGATCAAATCCTCAAACTATGAGCTAAAACAAAGTCTTCTTTCTTTAAATTCCTTTTCTCTAGCATCTGATTACAGAAGTAGAAAATGGCACTGAGTGGGATCATTGCTGTAATAAACTTGATCACTTACTTTTAAATTTTGAAACAGGTTTCCTTTGTGTGTGTGTGTGTGTGTGTGTGTGTGTGTGTGTGTGAGAGAGAGAGAGAGAGAGAGAGAGAGAGAGAGAGAGAGAGAGAGTGAGTTTGGGGTTATGGGCTAGAGAAGCCAGACTGTCCTAAGCAGAGAATAATTGGGCCATTCTAACCGGTGATTTGAAGAGCAGAATGCCAAGAGAAATATGGAAAATGGGGACCCAACTCATAAGTTTTCAGAAGAGAATGAAGATTCTTTAAGGAACTGTGTTGAGGACCTTTCATGGCATATGCTGGAAAGAACCTGAGAGGGAAGAATATTAAGTAGAAAGTTATGAAAAATACAGTTTGGTAAAGAAAAGGCTATCAGCAAACTAAAAGTTGCAGACAAGAGTAGTGCTGAAAAAATAGTTGCAATTGTTAAATAGATCAGCTCTCTCTCTTTTTTAATCTTTTTATTTCACATCCTGGCCACAGCCTCTTTCCTTCCTAGGTCCCCCGCCCTTGACCCCACCCACCAATGCCCAGGTGAAATAGATCTGCACTCTTCAAGAGAAACCATGCTGTACCCTGCACCATCAGAATAGTTTCCCAAATGCAAAATCCCACATACTATAGGCTCCAACTTACAAAAATACAAATTTACGTAAAAGAAGAGAGCCAGAACTGAGCATGCTACTGAAGATAGAGTATTTTTCTGTTCAAAAAGATCACTGCTTTCAGCTACTAAGATTTCAGCTACTAAGGTACACAGAGGTCATTACTGATGTGATAGATAAATGCTAGACTACATCTTGAACAGCAAGAAGAACTTAGTAGCGTTATCCATATGGTTCTAGCTTCATAGGCATGCAGAGTGTAAGAGTTCTGGGGTGATAGGTTTACATTAAGGTTACAGGCAGTGCCTGGTGGGACCAGATTTCCTGCAAGGAGGCCCAGAGATGCCACTATGTAAAGCTGTGAAGATAAAGTCTAAGTTGTCTTGAAGATTTTAGGATGCTAGAAATTGCAGGTGTATAGGATATCAACAGACTTGAATTGGTTCAATAGAGAAGCTACATATAACACAACAGAAGAATTGAGCAGGTCCAGCTACCCTAGACTCTTGGAAGTCAATGAAGCCATTAATAGCATCTGGTGTGGGCAGAGAGCCACAAAATTTGGTGTTTTTCCTGCTGGCTTCTGGACTTGCCCTGGCCTGATCTTTTATATCTATGTTTCTGTTCCTCATTTTTGAAATGGGGATGTTTACTTGGTGCCATTGGACATAGAAGTACATAACTTACAGCTTTTATTTGACAGGGACTTACAATTAAAAGATTATCCAAGACTCTGCACTTAAAATGGTTCAACTATTTGTCACTGCTAAAAGGGTTTGGAGAAGCCCAGCTTACCATGCTGACTGCCTATAAAGCTCTAGACAGCCCACAGAGCCAACTAAGAACACTCCCATGGATCTAATCTACACGGGAAGTAGAAAAAGAGATCTCCTGAGTAAATTGGGAACATGGGTACCATGGCAGAGGGTTGAAGGGGAGGGGAGAGAAAGGAAGGGAAGCAGAAAATAATGTATAGATCAATAAATTCAATTCAAAAAATAAAATACTCTCAAGCCCACCCTACCATGCTTCCTCTGCAGAAAGCTTCAACAAGACTTTAGGGGTAAAAAATTTCTCCGCCTCCCTCGGGACTCTCCCAAGCTAACCCCACTCTGCAGAACATTAGGGAACTCAAGTTAGCCCATGAAGGCCTGGTAAGAGTTCCCTCTGCCAACCTGAGGAATTCCCCAAGCCCACCCCACTGACTGCCACAAAATCTCCAGTTGGCCTATGAGACCCTACCAAGAGCTCCCCTCCAACCCCTTTGGAAATCCCCAAGCCAACTCCACTCTACTGACAGCCTTCTCCATATCAAATCTACATATTAAATGTACAATACCAGCCTACTCCTCCATGGCCAGGTCCTATCACAAAACACAAGCAATTCAAAATACTACTATAATACATGCTTCCGCATACACAACTGATTCCATTGTAGTGACCTCTATTAAGAACAATTTAGAAAGAATACAGAAAAGTCAGAAGAACGTTTATAAACTTCCTCAAAGAGTTGAAGAATTGAAAGTGAACATAAACAACCAATGAACTTAAAGAAAACAAATAAACTAACAGAACTAAAAAAAAACACAAACAGTTGAATGAAATAAGGAAAGAAATTTAGAATATGAAAGTATAATTCAATAATGGGATAGAAATACTGAAGGAAACCCCAACTAAACTGAAGCTAGAAATGAAAATTGCAACAAATCAGTTAAAAATCTTGGATATACCCTTTCTAACAGAATGAATCATATAGAAGACAGAATATTAAGACGTGAAGATAAAGCAGAAAAACTGGATCATTCAAAGAAAATTTTAAAAGCCCATATAAATATGCAGAATCTTTGGGAAACCATGATAAGACCACATCTATGAACTATGGCCATAAAAAGTAAAAGAATTCTTGACGTCATATAAACTTTGAAGTCAGCATTAATCTAATACTAAAACCATATAAATACAACAACAACAACAAGCTATACATCAATATCATTGATGAATGTAGATGTAAAAATTCTCTACAAAATGTTTGCAAAACCTCAGCCCTGAACCCAGGATGCTACAATACCTACCTACTAGAAAAAAATTTCCCAATTGAGCAACAGCGGTAGGACAGTTATTAAGGTAGCTAATTGATTCCTGGTTGGATTTGAAGCCTGTTTAACAGAAGGAAATCCAGTGCTTGGTAAGGTAAACTGGTCTAAAGCTCATGGCTGGGAAGTTACTGTTTGATCCTAGTGGGGCATCTATTGTTTTACTTAATGGTCACACTGTTAAATAATCTTCTAAACATATTTATGTCTATAGCCATAAATCTGTGCTGCTCTCAATGATGGTCATAGAAATTATATTCTTCAGTTTGCAGAGCCATCAGTA
Organism: Alexandromys fortis; assembly: GCF_014885135.2. Taxonomy (NCBI): domain Eukaryota; kingdom Metazoa; phylum Chordata; class Mammalia; order Rodentia; family Cricetidae; genus Alexandromys; species Alexandromys fortis. Next base: position 39,288,507 of record NW_026067949.1, read on the forward strand.
CTTCATCTTTATCATCCCCCACCACCAAAGGTTCAAAGAACATTACAGAAGAAGAGGTGGAAGGACTATAAGTCCAGAAGACGGGGAATAGTAATTTCCTAATTATCTGTATTATCTGTAATGAGATCCGGTGCCTTCCTGAGGAAGAGACCTGGTCAGACGTTTCTATCAACTTAGACCATGAAACCCAATATGGATACGTTCAACCAAACCACCATATACAGGCTGTCCATGCATGCTTTAGCATTGCCAGAGCATAAATTTCGATTTTTTTTCAAAGTAGTGACCCCTCTATAAATAATTATTGAGGTCTCATTTGCCCCGGGTTTGGACATGAATTTAAAGACTATAATATAGATAATAAAAAACATTAAGTTATATTTTTAAATTAGCTTATAATAAGTGGGTGTCCATAAGTCTTCTTTATACATTCTTAGTTTTGCCTAACCAAAACCATATCCTTTCCTGTAACTGTAGGACCCCTCTCTTTGTTTAAGTCTTTGATTTCCAGAAATTGCGAAAACCTAAAAATGATTAAAATGTGATAGAATTAATGGTGTAAAATATATTTTAGAGCTATTAAGATTATTGGGTGAAGACACTTGCCGCCAGTCCCTTTGACTTGAGTTAGATCCTTAGGACCCATATGCTGGAATGAGAGAACCAACTCCACAAGTTGCTATCTGACCTGCAAGTACTTGTTATAGTACACTTGTATAACCATCCACACAATACATAAAGATATGTGTTTAAAAACTAAGAAAGAACTATATGGATGGCTTAGGATTTAAGACCACTGGCTGCTCTTTCAAGAACTAGGTTTGAGTTCTACACTCCTAATACAGTTCATAGTGGTTTCTAATTCTACTTCCAGGAGATCCAATGCCCTCTTCTAGACCCCATGGGCATTAGTCATATACATGTTGATACATAGAGGCAAAACATCTCTACATATAGAATATAAAAATAAAATATTAAGAAATAAGAGAGTATATGTATAATATTGTCATGACAAATTTTTAAACTTAGGATTTTATTTGCAAATGCCATTTTATTTCTGTTGTGCTTGTGATCTACATGATATCCTACTTGATCTTTAGTTGCATAAACATTTTACTGAGTTGGACTTTCTCTGCTTTGACCCTGGGGAATCCTCAAAGTCAATTTCATGTATTCCAGGTACCAGACATGCTAAAACAAACCAGTTAAACATCTCTCAAATCTGGTGAAAAACTGTTTGGCTCTCTCTGTTTTTAAGTATTTGTGTTATTGCCTTGGACTTATTCAGATAATTCAAAATTATCTTAATTATATATAAATACTTGATGACCTTAATTATACCTGAAAAATGTATCTCCACATATACAACATGCTTATAAGCATGATATCAGTGATGGTGAGGATGGGAGAAGGGCTTCTGCCTCGCACACGGACTAAATATTTTTAAGAAAAATAAAGCATCTCAGGGGCCAAAGTGAGTAGACAGATGTATAATTTCAGATTTGGTAGTCAAGGAAGTTTTTTGAGAAAGTGACTGTTGATTTAAATGTGGGAAGAATCTGAAAAGGCAGTGGATATCTAGAAAGACTGTTCTCATTGGAAGGAAGCTCAGTCACACAAGCAAGACTGCATTCAAAGAACAGCAAGCAGTCAGAAATGATAGAACCCAGTGCAGATAAGGGCTAGGAAAAAACACAAGGAAGAGAGACAACAGAAACCAGGTAACTTGGACTTATTAATGACAAGAAGTCACCGGGGCATTTGGGAAGAGTAATGACACCTTAATAGTACACTGAGTGCAGTGGTTCTGTCTGTTCCAAAGAAGGTGGGGCAGAAACAAGAAGAACAGGGAGAATAACAATTCCTTCCTCTCAGTCCTCATCCAACTCATGAACAGATCATTGTAGCTCTATCTATAGAAAACAACCACAGTTTCACAAACATAAGCCTCATGGTCGAGTCGAGGGGCAGTACTTGATGTAGCAGAATAGCAAATAATGAACAAAGTTACAACTTTTCAGTAGAAATTTAAAATACATCCATTTGTTTTAAGTTACTTTCCCATTTTCCTAGAATTTTTGAAAATTTTGCATTATATTACAGCACATGATATCAATCATATATTTTATTTACTTATCTATACCTGAAATATGTAGATTTAATTAAAAATATTAAAAGTCATAGAGTTTGTATAAATCTGAGCTTTCCAGAGTAACAGAAGTAATTAGAAGTGTGGAGAGAAAAAGAGAGAGATTTATTTTAAGGAATTTATTTTAAGGATTTACTTTAAGGAATTTATTCTTGTAATTATGGAAGATGACAAACTCAAAATCTGTAGAGTGTGATGACAGAGCCAGAATATGTGACCTGTGAAACCTAAGCTGTTCTGTGATGACAGATTGGAGAAAAAGGGCAAATCAATATTACATTTATCTGGAGGCTATCTGATTGCAGAATTCTTGCCTTCTCGAGGCAGGGGCACATCTTCCTTTGGTTCTGTTGGACCCTTCAACCGGCCTCAAACATACAATGAAGAGAAATTCATTTACTCAAACTCCTTAGGTTTAAATGTGGCTATGGTTTAGGCTTGCCCCCAGAATCTACATGTAGACTATTTAATCATAAAATTCATAGGTTCATGGTATTATAGATATTGCCTATAGGTGATAATTAATATTAGATGATTGTAATGAGGGTGGGGCCTTCACAGTGGTGTTAGCTACATTAACAGAGGAAGACCTAAACTAGCATGCTTGTCTTTTCATGTGATACCCTCTGCCGTGTTATAAGATGTAGGTAAAGGGGTTGAATTTCTACCTCTCCACCACTGTCAGTAAATAAAAGGCCATCCTTAATAAATGAACCAGTGTTATGTAGTCTGTTCTTGTAATTTAAAACAGTTTAAGACAGATAGAAATATTATTCAAAATTGACCCCATAGAAATATAGAGGACAGCATGGCTTGATTCTAGTATGTGGGCATCTTAAGTCAGACAAGCTGACACTTCAAGTTAACCATCACAAACTGATTATAGTATATCATTCCTGCAATCCCAGCACCAAAATGGAGATTAGCCTGGACTACACAGTCAGCACCTGTTATGAAAGAAAGGAAGGAAGCAAAGATGGAAAGAAGGAAAGAAGGGAGGGAAAAGGAAAGAAAGAAGAAAGAAAGGAAACATAAGGAAGGAAGGAAGGAAGGAAGGAAGGAAGGAAGGAAGGAAGGAAGGAAGGAAGGAAAGAAGAAAAATGAAAGAAGGAAGACAGAAAAAATTAACAATCATAAAGTTCAAACAACAGATCCATGAGATCCATGCCAGAACCTAGCATGCTGGAGAGCTAGGTCGTAAGCCATTCTGCCTATCTTCATATTGTTTACCTTTACATGTTACCATCTTTATTCAGGAAATGTGTGCTTAGGTAGTATATCTTTTATATACATTTAAGAATATTATTTAAGTCCATATTAAACAATCAAATTTGTTCACATGAGCATTAGCGATCGTGGTTTGCACTAATGCTTTGCCATTTCACCAAACTGAGAAATATCTATCTGAAGAGGCAGCAATTAAGGCCAAGAGAAATCATAAAATGACAATATCTTCTCACATAAAATTAACAATCCCTACTTGCAGTTGGAAGAATGTGTACCTGAGTCATTCTTTAGTAAAGGACGTGTCTTTATTTTTTCCAAGAGTTTTAAATTGATAGCTGTTTGCGATTAAGGAATAGTTTATAGGCTTAGAACAGAAAGAAACTATTCACCTTATTTTTAATTTTAGTCTGCTTTTTTTGTACTTTTTAAAAGAATTTTTAAAATCTGTTCTTTCAGAGGCATTTAAATGAGATATCAATAAAGAACATCAAACAGGTAACATCATCAGAAGTTGGTCCACGAAAGTACAGTATTAGCTCTAAAATAACCAATGGAAGGCAATGAAGGCCAGTCTTTTCTCCAGGGAAGGGTGGCTAACAGATAAAATAACTTGCTTACCCATAGTGTAACACACTTTTCAAGTTTGTATTACTGTGTGGATACCATATCATGAGTCATAGCCTAGACTTCCACCAAGGACACCTTTCTGTTCTTTTTGTTTTCTTTCTTTCTTTTTTTTTTTTTTTTTTTTCAAAACAGGGTTTCTCTATGTAACTCTGGCTGCACTGGAACTCACTCTGTAGACCAGGTGGGTCTTGAAATCACAGAGGTCTGCCTGCCTCTGCCTCCAGAGTGCTGGGACTAAAGGTGTGCACCACTGCCCTGACTGCCTTTCTGTTCTTTCACTGCTTTTACTCAGAACTGATGGTCAAAAATGGCTAGCGAACTCTTTTAATCCTAGAAGCCAAGGTAGTGGGGACTCATTAGAAATTCCAGGGAACTTCTCTCAAGACAATTTTGAAGTCCCTAGGATCCAATTAATGTATACGATTTTCTTTAAGGACAGATAGAAAATTCCTATAGGTATCAGGATCTGTCAGTCTCTAGACATGGCCCTAGAAGGCCTAGAATTCAGAGACTGTATATTTACACCCAGTTGTCCAAGAATAAAACAAAAAGGTAGACATGAAGGGACTCATTCCCTTCACTTGAGTATATGGCTCTGACAGGCCTTGCCTTTCTTCCCTACCTCTCTACCTTGCTAAAAACCATTAGATTGTATTCCGGAAGTTAACCACCAAAGTCCATTCCCTTGTCTGGTCAATCCCTCCTCCAGAGTCTGAATATCAGGTTCAGCTAGTTTGGCTGTAATTTGTCCCCATAATCTGTTATGGAGTGACTCTATTAGGAAGTGTGGCTTTGTTGGAATGGATATGGCCTTGTTGGAGGAATTGTTTCACTAGTGGGACAGGAGTTTAGGTTTCTTATGCTCAAGATACTACTCAGTGTCATTCAGTTAACAGTCATTCAACTGTCATTCAGTTGACTCTCAACTCCAGCACCACATCTGCCTGCACTGCTGTGCTCTCTGTCATGATGAGAATTATGCACTGAACCTCTGAAATGGTGGGCAACCCACCTCAATTAAATGTTTTCTTTATAAGAGTTGCCATGGTCAAGGTGTCTTTTCACAGTGACAGTAACCCTAGCTAAGACATTGAGCAATGAAAATCTCATTTTTGGTCACCTAGTTAACATGCCCAATCAAAATTAAACATCTCATGCTAACAAGGGTTTCTCCCCTTACCTTTATAAACTTCCATTTTCCTATGTGGCACATCTTTCTCCTGTGCTTCCAAATTTGTACCTTTGGAACAAATATGCTGCCACCTTAATCTTAAATATGAAGAATTTCCCAGCTAATATTTGTGTCTACTTAGTAGTGTACAGATTGTGGGAAGATATCATTGTCATAATGTCCTCTACTGCAGAAATGTACCAGACATATTTGAATTTTTTATGAATAAACCTGAGATAATATCCTTAGTTATTCTAACATTGGCCAGTAGTGCTACTGCATTAAAATCTTCCTGATTTGCCATAACTTTGTCTGAGGACTCAATATCTAATTTCCATACTCTTCTTTAAACATGCTGTCTTTCATATTTTCCTTATTTCTAAGTGTGTTAGAAATTTGTGTATAGAGTTTCTTCCTCATCAGTTAAAATAATCAGACTAAAAATCTCAAAGATGACTTCTAAAATGAGCTTTTCATAAAACTACATTTCAGGAATCCTAATTTTATGCTTCAAAATACTGAAATTTATATACAAATGATATTTCAATTACTAAGTCTCTATGACAACATGCTGAAGATCTGAGACGAATATTCTTTTTATGTTGAGAATGCTAACATTTACTCAGTTTTCCAGTCCTTTATTAGATTATAAATTTGGTGATTTGTCTTATGAGATGGACTTCCTTGACCTAGAAAACAATATAGAAATTAGTTTACAGCCTTCGTGCTTCTCAGAGCCTAACTGAGTTTCAGGCAGGTATGGGGTCCCACCTATAATCTCAGGATTCAGAAAACAGAGAAAGGGGTTTCCTGCAGGATTTTGACTAGCTGGACTAGTCTGTATTGGTGATTTGTGGATTCAGCTCAGATACAATCTCAATAAATAAGGAAGAGAGTGATCAAGGAAGATTTCCTATATCAAGCTTGGGGCTCTATATGCATGTGCACACATATAAGTGCTCACACACATGTGAACATGCATAAACACCGTCATGCTTACTACACTCACATTAAAAATTGAGCTTACTATTAGGTCTTAATTATTGACATAAATTAAAAGACAGTCTTACATAGGTAAGAGTAATTCATAAATAAAACATCACAATTTTGCCAAATTAGTATTCCCTTGATTCTATGAACTCTAAAAATATTTATATTACATATGAGTCTCTGTTTTATTACCATGCTTGCTATTAGGAAATGTCAACAGTGAAAAGCTTCAGTTGGAAAGTTTCATGTATATTGAAAATGACCATCTGGAAGTGCCAGAATTATGAGTCATTAAAGAGGAAGAAAAAAGGACAGAGATATTGATGAATTAAGGGTCGGAAAGTTCTACAGAATGAATATTTCTTGTTGTAGTAATTTCTTGAACTATGTGTGAATTTCAGATGTGTTCATGTATGGAGATATGAAGGAAGATTTTGAAATATAAGACTCTCAGAAAGTGTGTTGTCATATCGGAGGGAATGTCTATATTTGTCACTCTTTGCATAACTTACGAGCAGGAGGTCTTTAGGAACATTAAAAATATGCAAAATAGGACCATATAGGTTGAATAATTTAGTAAAGAAAATAATGGCAAGTAGGGTTAGGTAACACCAGCAATGGATTTCTTGACTAATTAGACTTTTAAAAATTGTTCCAGCACTAAACATTTATCTAACATATGTATTGATTATCAGTCAATACTGTGTGAGATAAAAAATAAATAAAGCAGTTGTGAAGCTTTACAGGATGTGAAATACTAAGACTAATACAAATATATAAAAATTACAATGAGGAGTGAAGGATCAGAATTTATTTGAAGAAGGAAAAAAAATGCTAAGGGAGGTTTGTATAGTGAAAAATTTTACCTGGAACAGTAAGAGACACATTCCTAGAAAAGACAAACTTAATCTTGGTTTTGTACAATAAGGAGAGCAGTCCGATAAGAGAGGAAGTTGCTTCACAAAGGAATAACAGTGCAACAATAGAGGAAGTTGTGTTTAGGAAGCGAGAAGAGCGTGTTTAAAGAGGAAGCTGTGCCAATTAAGGGAAGTCACAGAGCACACATAACACAGAGCACAAGCAAAAGAAAAGTTCTATTGATTGCCATGGGGCATTGACTTAGGTTTGATTTTCAAGCAAAATAGCTATCAATGACATACTGATAGAATATGTCCAAATTATGGAATTACATTATAACTTAACAATTCAGTAAATGAGTGCCATAAGGAGAGAATGAAGGTGAAGAAAACCGCAATGTGATAATAAGAGGACATAAACAATAGCAATGATTATTCCAGCCATCTTCTGCAGATGATGGGTTGGCAGAGTATAGAGTCAATTTAGTTGTAGGTATACTTTATAAAGATAACAAAATTATGCAATTACACTTTGTATTATTTGCAAGTATTGCTTCATGAAACTTCAGTCTAAGCTATTACTTATGTATTTTATTGTGTATGTAAGGGATTATGACATGAAAATATACTGTTTCTTGCTATGAATTTTTGCCAAGCTAGAGAAACTAAGAGAAACCCCTCCTTCATGATTGCTGCACACAGTGAGTTCAGAGAATTCTCTGCCTGAAGTATAAGTTGGTGCTGTATGGCACAAGATGGTAAAAAGTTTTTAATGCTATTTTTATTCTTTGAAAGTTTTGTACATTTCTATAATACATATTGACCATACTTATCCACTACTACCTCCCTTTAACCCCATATATTCCATTCCCTTTCTTACCTCATGAAAGTAAAGCCTCCCACTTTAGGTGGAGAGAAATTCTCTGAGCTGATGAGCCTGTATCTGGAAGAGCCTCTGGCAAGCATTGTTCATCTATTCCAGTATTTACTAAGTAGGTGGTCTGCTTCATAACTCTACTGTGCTTTTTGAACACTCAATGTCACATCTTTGGGTTTCTCATATTTCCTAAAGTGATCAACTGCCTTCAAAAAGACAATTATCCCAGAGCATAATTTCACACATTGGAAGATATTCGATGTACAGAGTTATTGCTGGTTATCAAAATTTGTAGAAGAGGGGTGCTACAGGCATCGAAGACGGTGTGTTGAACCCTCTGAACTGGTGATCTTCTTGAGTTCTCAGTAGTCCTCATTGTCCGCTATGTTCAGCGAGTCCGGTTTTATCCCATGCTTTTTCAGACCCGGGCCAGCTGGCCTTGGTGAGTTCCCATAAAAAACAATGACTTCTTGAATTTTGCAGGCAAATGGACGGAAATAGAAAACACTATCCTGAGTGAGGTAAGCCAGACCCCAAAAGAGGAGCATGGGATGTTCTCACTCATATTTGGTTTCTAGCCATAATAAATAAAGGACATTGGGCCTATAATTCGTGATCCTAGAGAAGCCAAATAAGAAGGTGAACCCAAAGAAAAACATATAGACATCCTCCTGAATATTAACCTTCATCAGGCGATGAAAGGAGACTGAGACAGAGACCCACATTGGAGCACCGGACTGAAATCTCAAGTTCCAAATCAGGAGCAGATGGAGAGAGAGCACGAACAAGGAACTCAGGACCGGGAGGGGGGCACCCACACACTGAGACAATGGGGATGTTCTGTCCTATTATTTTTATGTGTCTTCATCATATTCTTTACTTATATTTCTTCAATTTCCATGTCCCTACCCTGGCAAGAGGTGATTTTTGTTGAGGCCAGTCTGACAGCAAATGGCGAGGGCGTTCTTCCCTTGCAGTCACCACGTGGCAGACGATGGGGGCGTGGCAGACGATGGGGGCGT
>NW_026067949.1:39302537-39473153 GCF_014885135.2 Alexandromys fortis
TTCTGTTTCATAAATAATAAAGTTTCCCAGGCTCATGTGGCATGGGGCATACTTCAGTTCCTCAAGAACTGCTTTAATGAACGGTGGAGCCAAGCCAAGGACGTACTTTGATCTCTTGGTAAGCGGTCAGCTATAAACAAGAAAATTAAGAAATACAGAGAAAGATCAAGCAAGGTGTTAGGAGGGCTCGCTCTCAAGGCCATCTCCAGATATGAGATCTGCCTAGGGCATCAGGTCCTCTCTGGACTGCTGATTGCCAGGGGGACCACCTGGGGCTTCGCTCCAAGAAGCTCTAACCCCAATCCTTCAGCAGGCGAAAGCCAGCGCAGAGGCATTTTGTCACTACACGGCAGTCACTGCTGTGGACGTGGCAGTCAGCTCTATTTTGGTGCCCAGGGGAGGAACAGGCCCCACCTCCTGAGTGCTACAGCAGGTGAGAGGAGGGTCAGCTTTCTCATCTCTCAAAGATGGTGAGGGGTGCAGGGTGAGGGGTTAGGGGTACATCCCTCCCTACCTGACCCATGGTGCAGTATGACAGATAAAGAGGGTCGTGACCAGCTCTCCCATTTTTGTGCCCTCAGGGTCTGCTCACCAATGCTCCTGCTACCAGGGACAACTCTACTATACCGCCCAGGTGAGGGGTAAGACCCTCTCTTCTCAGTGCTTCAGCCCTGAGGGGCAGAACCGATTTTCCCCAGTGTTGGCAGTCAGTGAGGGGCGGGATCAACTCTGTACAACCCTATCTTCTTGGCCTGGTGTTATCAGGAACCATTTCCACCCACACAGACAGCGGCGGCTGTCATTAGGGCTATGAATCCAGACATGGGCCTCTGCAGCAGTCCAGGACGAGGCATCACCATGGTCCTTAGTGTGGCGATGAAGCCACCCTCTTTAGCCCACTCATTGCCACTTTCAACTCTTCAGGTCATGAACCATTCTGTCTCTGCCTCTGTCTGCCCCTGTCTCTCTGTCTCTGTCTCTCTCTCTCTCCCCCCTACACCAGACCACACATTTTGTGACCATAATAGTCCCTATCTGCTTGGTGCTGCAAGACACTGGGCAGGACTGTGTTTTCTCCTTGGAGTCCCGGGTAGACCTCCCCAGACATGCTTGTGGGTCTTTTTTATCCTGGTTTGACCTGTCATGACACTGGGCACAACCATACTTCCTCCTGGGAGCCTAGGTTGGCCCACCTTGGGTCTGTGTGTGGGTCTCTTTTCCTGCCCAGTCCTTTATTGAGAGTATAATTCTTTTGTTGGATGTTTTTGTTGTTGTTTGAGACAAAGCCTCACATATGCCAGCTGACTAAGTAGCTAAGAATGATCTTAGATTCCTTATTTTAACGGATATATCTCTTAACAAGAGTTGAAAGACTCACACTATGATCCGAACAGAGACTCCATGATATTGTTTATGGAATGCTCTGATCACCAACTTTATTAGATTTAAAATGGTAAAACAGTATTTTTCCCACACAGCCCCAAATGAAATGCTGCAGCAGACAGTTTAGAACATATCATTTACAACTCCAAGACTTCCTGAATCTTAGCATTAGAAGCAAAATCATATCTTACCACCACAACACAGAAAATTTATGTGGAAATGTGTGTGTGTGTGTGTGTGTGTGTGTGTGTGTGAAGGAGCAACTTTGCTTTGAAGTGAGTTCAGATCATTGACAGCAGCTACCTGAGAATTCTTTAAAATCATTACAGTAAGTTTCCTAGTTCAAATCAATAACACTTAGTGAAAAATGTCATGGGTTTCCTGATATAGTGGATACAGCAGCCATAAAGAAACTTTGTAAGGAAAGGGTACATGTGACTTTGACAGCCAAGGATGCAAATTTCCAATTTTTATCAAGCTGTTTATATATCTTGACTTAGAAACACATACATCTCAAAATCCAAGAAATATTCCAAGAGAACTTTATCTAATTCTATTATGGGCACTGTAACCTCATTCTCTTGATGCCTGCATGAGTTATTTGTTTGTTTGTTTGTTTGTTGTTTTGTTTGAGAGAGAATATATAAGGTTCCATGATTGAAATAATCAAAGCATGAACCTCTGGTGTACTTGGTGGCAGAAACAAAGGCATCAGAAATTTTCTTTCTGTAAAGAAACAGATTTCTGCCTCCCGAGTGCTGGGATTAAAGGCGTGCTCCAAAGCCACAGAGAAACCCTGTCTCGAAAAACAAACAAAAAAAAAAAAAAAAGAAAAGAAAAGAAAAACAAAAAGAAGAAACAGATTTCTTTTATGTGTTAAATTCTCAATTGTGTTCAGGCATTTGACCTAAGGTAATACTGGACAATATCTCCCTCTGGCGGCCAAAATATGTAAATACACATTCAAAATGTCAAATTCTTGTACACCTATCCTGGAACAGAATGCTCACAAAATTAGCATACCCTCTCAATTTTTCATGACAAAAGTTACATATTGAGTAAACAATTCCTTTATATAAAACATTAATCGCTATTTCTTTTACATATATCTATGCAGTGGGGATGGTGATGTGACTATCGTTCACATGGTTGTGTGTGTGTGTGTCTTAAAATCATAGAAAAATCAGAAAGGTTTTCCAGCAAAGGTTTGACTACCGTTGCTTTAGTTTGCCACCAAACTTTTATGGTTGCATACAATCTTCTTTTATAAAGTTTCCTTATATGCACTTAGAAGTAGCAAACGTGTTGTCTGTGAAAGAAAGCTCGTGAAAACAGAGGAGGAAAGTAAAGAGGACAAGAGGAGTTGGCGAGCTCTGGAGATATCATGGGCATAGTATGAGCACCTTGAGATTTCTGAGAGTTCAGAAAGTCTTTCACTTGAGGAGGCACCCAGGAAAAACACACTCTAAAAGTCTCCTAGGCTATCTTCAAACCTACACAATGCGTCTCATGTACAGTCCAATTTACTTGGCTTAAAGATATGAATATCTTTGCTGCATGACAAAACAACCCATCACTTCACAAATAAGTGATTCTGAAATGAATCACATGTGTTTCATGTTGCTAGGTCCAGCTATCTAATCTCGCTTCATTGTACCAGTGCCACCAAATGAATGTCTGAATTCTTATATACATATGACCTGCCTGCTACTATTTGGTTTAGTGTCTGTAGCCTGTTAGAGACCCGTTTTTGAAGCAATCCAGCGCCGGTAATAAGTCACTTGTGTGTAAACTCCGGGTTTGTTCCTTTGACCACAGTTGTCTCCCCAGCTCACAATTCCAAGGAGATACCAAGTGTCTTTATTGCCTCTTACAACCAATGGTCCCCCAGAATCACCCTGAGAATAAACAAGAGAAAAACAATTAGCTAAACTGTTTATCACTTACAAAAGTTTGATGAATCACTTATTTTATTACTAGTGTATGTGTAGATCTTATCTAGTCTGTTTCCTAGGGGTACCATTTTATGGCTTAAACCTTTCTTATTGTATTTAACTCTTTATCAATTATTTTCATTGCTGTTTTTTTTTTCTCAACTAGATGGCACATATTGCTTTTCTGTCGTGGCAATGGATATTTAACCCTTTACCCTTCACCAGATCTTATGAGTTCTAGTTCTTACCAGTGATACTTGTCTCATAAATATTACTTATGAGCGAGTCAAATTCTCCAGAAAGGTGTTGCCTGAACCCACCCACTGATTTCTTTTTGTTTTAATTGAAAACAAATTATTCTTTTTTTGTACAGTGAACACATTCTGATCATGGTGTCCCCTCCTCCATCTCCCAGATCCTCCCCACTTCCTACCCTTCCAACTCCAAGCCTTCTTTCTAGCTTAAGAAAGCAAACAGACAAATAAAAGAAATTAACAAATGAGAAATGTGTTGGCTGTCTGTTGCTGGGCATGTAGTCTACCCTTAACTGTGGTTTGTGCCAGTGAGGTTCCACTGGAGAAAACTTATTCTTCCTTTCCAAATGTTGTCAAATGGAAATGGCTTCTTCCACCCAGTGTGTTCTACAGTTCAGTGTACATGGTTGTTGCCTTTTAATACATACATGCACCTGTTGTGCACAAAGACATTACTATCCTCTTATCCTGTGAGTTCCTGGTTATTAAGACATTTAAATGTCGTGTTTGATAGCATCGATGAAATTCTTTACTCGTTTCAGGTGGTTTAATAATAAAACACTTAAGGTACTTACATACTATGGCGGTTACACATTTGGAGATGTCAGAATGTCTGTGCTGCGCTAGCATAAAGAACATAAACTATTTCCTGGACTGGGCAAAAAGCTTAGTGACCTTGGTGATTTTCTCTCCGCAACCTACCCTGCAGGCATCATAAATCCCTTCCAGATATCCCGCGCAGAACATCCCACGCTTGACTTCATTGCCGTACACCTGCTGTTGCTTGCACACGTCATTGCTTATGATCTGCACCCTGGCTTCTCGGAGCTCATTTTGAGATTCCCCTGAAGAAAAAACAAAGCGGTCTCAGAACTTTCCATAGGTATTTCTTAGATGGACTGAAGCGAGCGGGTTCTTCTCCAGTCTTCTTCACTCTAAAGTTGTTTATGCAGACTGCGGTTAGGGTGAACTGTGCTAGAGAAAAAAAAAAATTCTAGCTAAAAGCCTTTAACCCCCATATTTGAAAGGCAGAGAGGTACATGTGTCTCTGCAAGTTTGAGATGAGTTTGGTCTACATAGACAGTTCAAGGACAGACAGGGCTATCCAGTGAGACCCGTCTCCAAACAAAAGCAACACATAAAACTGGTTCATTTAATGACGGTTGTTGTATTACCAGTTTTAATAAATACTTCTCTAAGCAGGATGACCATTTGGTTTCCTTTCTAGAGAATCCTTGAATTTTTTACTTCCAAAATAATATATTTATTTTTTATTAATTTTGATTTTATGTATATAGAAGTTTTGCATTCATATATGTTTGTGCACAGCATCCATGCAGTGTCTATGGAGTTCAGAAGAACTGCATCCCCTGGAGCTGGAATTACATGACTGAACCATCATGTGGGTGCTGGAAACCGAACTTGGGTCCTTTGGAAGAGCTGTCGGTGCTGTTAACTTCTTGAGTCCTCAAAACCAGTTTTTATTGTTAAAGAATATATCCTATTTTTTTAAATGGACTTTATGTTTATGGATTTCAGATTGTCCCCACAAATGTTACATGCTTGTTTGTCATTGTTTCTTGGTATGACAAACATGGTATTGTTTCGTGGCTTGATAAAACACTGCCTACATTATATGTTTATCCAGTCCTATGCATTTGCAAAGAGCTACCATGAATATAATTGCATTACATCACAGTGTAATGGCTTATAAATAAATTTGTCTTGAACAAATTTAGGCATCCACATCCTAAGCAGGCAGAAGCAGAGGAAAACAAAGAATATCACAAACATTCTGGAACTGTCTTTCTCAATGAATAATAGGAAATCACGGCTCTCTGTTTGGTAGAACTGTCCAGCATAGCCCCCAATATTCTTGTGTTATTTCTCTTTCCCCACGTACGGGTTGGACTCTCTGAGTGCAATGGAAATCATTTTCGTGATTAGTTTTAAGTTACATGGAAAAGTTCTGGGAAATTTTTCATAGAAATAATATCTTTAATCAGATTGACTTTGGCATAATTAAAAGGGAGAGTATTCAACGCCTGGCCAAATCAGATAAGGTTTAGAATTTCCTCATGGTTGGACCTCGTATAGACTACTTCTGCCACTGGGTGGCGCCAGAGTCCTTTCCAATGAACTAGGGAAAAGTGGAACTCAGGTACAAGGATTTAGAGGTCTAAGGTGTAGCAAAAACCATCTAAAGTTTGTGTTCGACCTGTATCTAAGCCAGATTTCTCATGCAGGACTCTTGAATTCCAAGGACCAAATTTGCTTTGTTTCTATTTTGTGTTGGGTTTTTGGCACTTTGTAAAACGAGATCTCACTTAATACAGGCGATGAAATTCCTCTGCTAAGGACTGAGACATCTGCTCTGTGTTCAGAGGTACCCACCAGTGTAGTAGAGTGCTCCAAATCCTGTGATGTAGACAGTTGAATTTGGTGGGAATGACGCAGAAGGTTCCGGCAAACAAATTCGGCGTACTTCATCTGAAAAGGTGACTCTGGGAGAAAACTGCACAAGAGCAATGTCGTGGTCTCTTGCTGGGGGGCGGTACCTCTCGTGCATAATAATTCTTCGGACGTCTCTTTTCATTAAGGGAGGGTTTATTGTTGTTCCAAAACTAAGAGTCCACTGGCGTGGGTTTGAATTACTGGAAAAGATTAGCAGCATACATGAGCCACACAGAATTCATTAACTACATCGTTTATATTAGTCAGCTGCATGGAGTTAGGTTACCCCAGGAAAAAAAAAATACCGCTCTCAATAACACTTGTTTGCAATTACAGTTTCATTTCATTTAAATGTCTGTTGCCCATGATTTAAGTATAAAATACATACAAATAGCATATCGGAAATGAATTTTATATTTAAGTATTGAGTTTTAGAAGTGTTCCCTTAACAAATCCTTATTAACCATGCATATGCCTAATATTATCAAGATGCTAAGAACAAAGAAGTGAACAAGACAGAAACACTCGGTTCCCATGAGTGTTATGCTTCAAGAAAGGAGAATATAAAATAAATTAAAATGTTGATAAATAATACAAATTCTAAAGATGATTAATAAAATAAAACAGGATAATGTATAAGGTACAAGTGCTATGCAGCTTTGGAAGGCTCTTTTTTATTATTGTTATTTTAGTACAATAACTTTACACCAGTGAAGGGAGAGTTGTCAGCTATGAGACAGTCAGGACAACAAGTTTCCAGGGAAGCATCTGAGGGCCTTGGGCCACATGAGATTCAGTTTCAGACACCAGAGGAAGAATGGCGGAAGATGATGCTGGAGACGGGGGTGGGTGCCAGAGGGTCTTACAGGAGAGAGAAAATGCTTATGGGATATTTAAGGGATACTGGAATTCTTTTAAAGTTTTAAAACTGGGGCTTATGTGGTCTCATTTACATATGCATATCTTTTGATGCTAGGACATCCCTGTCTTCCGTGTAATGAAGCCTTGTGTTAACTCAATTTCAGATTGTGCTTTTGAGAACTGCTATACTCGCCTCTCCGTGAAAGGGCGCCCCATCAGGCTGATATGGAGAGAGGGTTTGAAGGATTACATAAAGAAGTCTGAAGCACCTAATCGCGTGCCTGTAGCGCCACAGAGCCTAACAATTGTGCTAATTGTTGATACAAAACCGCTGTCAACTCTTCCTTGCCTCTGCTTGATCGCGCCTGCAGATGGAGGCGTGCTCCACTTTAGAATCCCTTTGTTCAACTTGGCATCCCTTTCATCTCTGAGCAGCTTTGCCTGCTGACAAGTTCTTTCTTGACTCCCTAAGTCTTCTCGAAAAACATGACAGTACTTTCAGATCAGTTAATATGACTCTATTATCTGTATTAGAGATTTCTCGGAATAAGATTTCATCATGTAGGACAACGTATCTAAAATATTAATGTGCACACATAAGATTAGGGGCTTTGATTAAAACCCAGCTCCTGAGCCTGTAGCTCTGGGATAGGGTTTAAACCATTTTCATTCCTGACGAATTCCCAGGCGATGTGGGTGCTGCGGCTCCATGAACTGCACTTTGAACGGGAAGGCAAGCAAACAGCTTACTCCTGCCTGCCCGTTGCCACCCCAGTTAACTTTAACTGTGCCGCCCAGTTCACAATTTACTCTCCCGGTAAGAATTGATCAGCTTAGGTTTCACAGGTCACATATTCTGGCTCTGCTTTTTACAGATGCAATGTGGAATCATAATCAAACTTTGGTAGTCACCAAATTAATGTCCGTGCTGTGAACTTGACCTGGGCTGGTCTCCAGGAACAGTTCCGTACTTCCTGCCTCCTTGCAGATTCCAATTGCAGTTTATGAGCAGCACTGAGACTGGCGAAGTGCTTGACGGGAGCAGGCACTCACGTTAAGTAGAGAGTAAAAAAGAGCTGCGTTTGTTAGTACATGTGTTGTGTTGGAGTAAGTTCTACTTTGTTGTAATTTCTTCAATTAAAACTCTGAAGACTTAATTAATGGGTATTTGTTGGGAGCTGTGAACCCCCTCCCCATCCCCAGATCCTGAATTTCTGGTTTCCCCTGATCTGAGTGCCTGCAGCTGCTCTGAGCACGAGACCCTCAGCAGTTCCTGATGGCAGGAGAGTGGTTTCTGGTGCGTTTGGCTGGGGCGTGGCTATCAGTTAAGGATCTCTGTGTAAGCGGCTCTGGTACACAATAAAGGGGGCATTCCTGCTTCAAGGATGATGTGTGTCTCTGTCTGTGTGTCTTTGTGTGTTTCGATCTCCAGCCCCTTGCCCGGTTCACAAACTGTACTGCAGCGCCTAGAGTGCAGATGGGCACGGTGCGCTACAGGTACTGGTACAATATTCACTACTACTCTATTCCTACCAAACTTTCCGAATAAGTATGCAAGGAGAGCATCACTTTAGAAGAGGATCAGAAAGATTTACTTATTATACTTCAGTCATATTTGGGACTTTGGCACTCAGACTATGGAAATGCTCCTGGTTTTCAGCAACATGGGGCTGACTTAAGTTCAACAACTCACGTTCTGAAGCAGTGTGCTGCCGTGACGACCCACATGTTCCCAATCAAGGTGCCGCCACACTGATGGATGTTGCTGCGCTGAAGAGAAACTTGCCAAGGCCAGGCACCTTTAGCTGCAGGGTTTCCGGACACGATTCTGTTGGCAATTAACGGGATAGCTCGTTTGCCACAATCTGAAAAAGGTGAAAACGTTTATAAGGAATGTCTGTCTAGTTTTTGATGCCACAGAATACTGCAGGGCAGACGTCGCATTTGTCGTTTTTAAAACATGACCACTATGAAATTTTTGTTTTTCTTTCGCACTGACACATTCATCGCTTAGTCCAACCATTGTATATGTGACTATATGTTGTTCACTAAGTTATAAACTATTGACAGCTTCATCCCCATGAACTATCAATTGCCAGTTATCCGGTTGTTCTGGGAGCCCTCACCAAGGTTATTGTTTCGCAGTTGTAGGTGGTCCAGCAGTGTTGTTACCAGGAGTCCTCTTCAGAAGGACAACTCTGTTAAGCCAGATCAGCAGTGGCCTGTTTGGTGGAAGCACCTTTGATGTCTACTAGAGTGACTACATTTTAAGGTGTGCAAGGATTAGTGCATCACAACTAGTCATTCATTCTTTAGGATGGAGGTTTCCATGTTTCCATATAAACATTACATCCACCATTGACAAGAATGAACATGCACTTCATCGCATCAGAGGCTGCTTTGGTGCTTGGGTTTCTGTGAAGACAAAAACTTATATAAGATCCTATTGTTAAAAAAAATATAGTGGGGGGCTGGAGAGATGGCTCAGAGGTTAAGAGCATTGCCTGCTCTTCCAAAGGTCCTGGGTTCAATTCCCAGCAACCACATGGTGGCTCACAACCATCTGTAAAGGGGTCTGGTGCCCTCGTCTGGCCTGCAGGCATACACACAGACAGATTATTGTATACATAATAAATAAATATTATTAAAAAATATAGTGGGCTGGGTCTTGTTCCAACAAATAATTATAAGAAAAGAAAAATCACTCTACTTGTGTTGATTATCCTCCAAACATGGCTGTTTCAGAAATCTCCAGCACACTACCATGGCTCTCACTGGACCAACCACTGTCCTCATCTGAACATCTAGACTAGCTCCCACACCATTTCCTTGGCCTGTCTTCTACATTCTGTTTCTGCACTGGGCATTGAATGGGCTTTCTGAAATGTGCAAACTTTCGTTGCCTTCCAAATGAGGTAGACATCTTTCCAGGTGATTCTGGCCGCTGATGACTGTGAATCACATCTCTTTCCTACACACTCAGGTCCCAAGCCTTTGGCACAGTCAAGAAGACTCTTTCCATTTGTAGGAAATGATGACGCCTTCACTTTCCTGGTCTTCATGTCCAGAACACCTACTACCAGTCTCTTGATTCATGGCCTCTCTTCTCTGACATTTTAGGGATTATTTTCTGATTCAACAAGGCCAGATGACGTAACTCTGATGGATCTTAAAGCACTGCATATTTTCTTAAATCATCTGCCCCATTATATTTATAATTTCCAATTAATTTCTGGCTTCTTTTACTTTGGAATTAGGTTTTAAAGAAGATCATGTCTTAGTCACAGTAATATGACCAGCTCCTGGCACACCTTTTGACACTATATTAAAGATATTAAAAGGTACATGAATAATGATAAGTAATGAAGTTCTAAAATAATGAAAATAGAAAATGAATAAATAAGCAAAAAATAGTACAGGTGTTTGCAACACAAAGAATCGAAAGCATGGATTACTGATGAAATCCTTCACCACATATGTAAAATCCTTCAAAATTCATGCCACATTAAGTTGAAACAAATTGATGTCACTGCCAGGCAGGAAAATAATGCTATATTTTCAGTGGTCAGTCTAGAAAATGGGTTAATTTCTTCCCTTTGGATCTCCTTGAATTGTTTTAATTTCAGTAGAAAGCAGGTCTCAAAGATTTTTTTTAAAGAAATTAGAAAAGTAGGCCC
This sequence comes from Alexandromys fortis, assembly GCF_014885135.2. Taxonomy (NCBI): domain Eukaryota; kingdom Metazoa; phylum Chordata; class Mammalia; order Rodentia; family Cricetidae; genus Alexandromys; species Alexandromys fortis. The sequence goes on from NW_026067949.1 coordinate 39,313,101, forward strand.
ACTTACTAAAAATGAGAAATGTCTTTTTAAACTTTCTTAGTCTTAAAACTAGAAAAACACATATCTATCTATTGCCCAATTTTTTTTTTTTTTTTTTTTTTTTTTTTTTTTTTTTTTTTTTTTTTTTTTTTTGTTTTTTGAGACAGGGTTTCTCTGTGGTTTTGGAGCCTGTCTTGGAACTAGCTCTTGTAGACCAGGCTGGTCTCGAACTCACAGAGATCCGCCTGGCTCTGCCTCCCAAGTGCTGGGATTAAAGGCGTACGCCACCACCGCCCAGCTGCCCAATTATATTCTTACAAATGAAAATGTGAATGTAGATGAGAAATTAAAGATACAATTGCATATGTGGAATTTGAGACTGTTTTATAAGCTAATTAGACTTACATGCTTAGACAGTTAGCTCCCCTGATGATGAAATACATCATTTAAAGTCAAACAGAAGAAAAGTGAAGACTTTATGTTCTACAGGTTCATTGTAATAGCCAAGAATCACCAGAGGTCACTGACCATAAACTCTAGACAGCTGAGTGCACAGACCAGTTAGGACACTGGCTCTCTCGTATACATTTGATGTAAAAGGCAAATCTAATTAGTTGGGCAATTTCTTACTCAGTGTGTCAGATAAAAGCAGTGGATGAATAAATTCCGCAAATGATTTACACTAATGCAGAGCTGTCATTTCCCAAGAGTGCCAGGTAAACCCTCTTGGATTCCACTTTAGGATGAGGAGAGGGAGTAAGTAGATAGGCCCCTAGGCATCACACTTTTCCTCAACCAAAACATGTCTGTTTTTGTCTCTTTTGTTTATTTAAGATTTCATATAATCCTGTTCTTCTTAGAGCGTTTAGGATGAAAAGACTTTGAAAAACTCAAGCATAAATTGTGTTTAAAGTACTTCTCAGACATGTTCCTAACTAATTAAATGCTGTGGCTTTAAAAAAAAAATATAAAATAGACACAACAGTGTATGCCTTTAATCCCAACATTGAAAAGGCTAAGGTAGGAAAAGCCCCAGATGGACCCTTTTTCAAACTAAAAGAAAAAAGAAAATAAAACTATGGTGTATTATTATATAATATAAGCTGAATATTGGGAAAGGTCAACTTTAAGGTTAAATTTGGCCAATCTCCAACAGTTTTAAATTTGACAAAGGAAGCAAACTCTTACACTCATATGAAATAGCATGTTGTTATTAGTAAATATGTAAAACTTTCACTTACACACTATAGTTTGGTAAGATGGGAATATGATGTGCAAAGTTGCCTTACAGTTGTGCTGGTGGTTTAGTTAGAGAGGCTGACTCAACAAGATAGTGACAAACTAGAGGGCCATATTTCTCTGAATTAGTCTCTGCGTCCTATTTCCATTTGAGGAAAATAAGAAGGTGCCAACTCCTTAGAAGTCCTTTGTGAGTAGCTGGTGACAATGACCCCTATGAAGCAGGAGCATAAGGAAGAATGAGTTCAGAATGAAGATGCGATTGCTTTAGTGCTTAGCCTATAGAAGCAGCTCAGTTTCTAGCTCATGTAGTTTGTAAGGTTCCTGTTCAACTAAAGCCAAAACAAAACACAGAAAGAAGGAATTTAATTTGTCTGTAGTGACGCATTGAAATTGTGTCACAGATGGAAGGCCTAAGTGAACCTCCATGCTCCTTTTTCTTTCAGCCGCTCCTCACTAGTTCTGCGACCACACACGACTCATCTGGCTGATGACCCTGAAGACTTCGCCAGTCAAATGCTTCCTCCCCTGTCCTCTGGAAGAAAGTTGCTTGTCTTTATCTTCCTTAGAATTCAGGGGAAAGGTGGCCATTTGCTATCTACCCTTTTCTCTGTTGAAAACATGCTCTCAGTGTACTGATGACAACTGGGGATCCAGTCATTCTCTGGAAAAGGCACAAAAAAGAGAGTAATTCCAAATTTCCCCCTCAATAATTCTTTTTTACATTTACAAAACACAGACTATCAAATCATGCATTGTATTGGTAGTCTGTGAATTAGAAGAATCGACTATCCTGTATTTGTAACCTCCTTCTGCCCACCCTCTATACTACTCCCTAGATAAATCGGGTGCTTATACCCACACAAAATAATATGATATTGGTAGTTTGAATAAGAATGGCACCCATAGGCTTGGATATCTGAGTCCTAGGTCCCCAGTTAATGGAACTGTCTGGGAAGAATGGGGAGGTGTGGCCTTGGTGGAAGAGGTGTGTCTTTGGGCAGTGGGTGGGCAGGCTTTGAGGTTTCAAAAGGCATACATCATTCCCAGTTATCTTTCTCCCTGCCTCATGGTGGTAATCTCAGTATAAGCTCTCAGCTACCGCTCCAGTGTTATGCCTGTCTGTCTGCTGCTATGCTTTGTCATGGCAATAGACAAGTAACTAAGACAGAGCCTCTGTCTTCTTTAGTTTGGTTATATTTCAGAATAATTATTTTTCCTTATTCTAACAACTTACAATTGTGTTATTGGTGTTTTTGAGCAGCAAGTAAGATTCATAGGCTCACAGTCATACATTAGAATTCTATTAGACACTCATCACTTTAGAATCAGGAAAATGCAAATTATCCATCACCATAATGACTCTAGGATAAGCACTAATGTAGTTGGAAATAGTATTTTTTCCTCTGAATTCATTTTTCTTTTTCTTTTTGAGACAATATTGCCCCAGGACCCTGACTTGCCTGAAACTCACTATATAGACTGGTCTGGCTTTAAAGTTGTCAAGTCTCCTGCCTCCGCCTCTTGAATGTTGGGATTACAGGCATGCACTTCCATGCCTGGCACTGTAATTAGAATTCTAAGAATATTTTTTTTTGTTTTTAGGGAGAATGTTACAATCAGGGGTTGTCTGTCAATTCCTAGTTAAAAATTCCAACTTTTATAAAATATTTTCCATTTCCAGTGCAGACATAAAAATACTTTTACTTAATTCAAAGTGACCATCTCCAACACATTTTGGAGGTAAGAAAGATTTAGCATTATTTGTATTTTGCAGACTACAACCACTGTGATGGGAAGTCAGGCACACTTCCCCTAATACAGGCAGTGAGCTCGTTTACCACAGGAACAGGAAGAAGTTGATTCTAGTTTTGATTTCACAGCATGGTGTCTAATAAAGGACCCAAATTTCAGAGTTATTTATCAAAATAAAACACAGATTCTTGAGAAAGAATGGAAGACCCCTGAACTAAAAGCTTATTTCTAGCTGCTCATAAACACTGCATTTGGAAAATTCGGAAACCTTTACAGTTCTAGCTCTTTCTCCCACCCGTCAATTTCCAAAGGGCGTACAATCCAACATCTTCTGAAACAATAGTTTCAGAAGCTGTATTATGTTCTCTGTTTTCCTATATGTTTTCTCATACTTTTGTGTAGTCAAGAAGAACAAGCATTATTTTACTTTTACAGGTTAAAAAAATGCACACACAGGTACAGGTGATTGCTTGAATACTACAATGACAAAGAGACTTTATAACTAAGTAACTCAAATATTGTTCTCCACAAGAACATCCCCTCTTTAAATATAGTATAATCATTAAAGTACATGAAACACAAGCTGAGTCTATATGAAACAGAAAGGCCTGGTGGTCAGGGGCCGTTCAATGCTCCATCTCTCGTTTCCAATACTGCAGGGAAATCTTGAGTTCCTGAAAAATTAACTCACTATTGGAATTACATACACCTTGTCATGTACCTTCTCAGAATGACCATTATTTCACAATGGAGGAAAATGGATCATACATTTGACAGGTTCTTTCCTCCCGGCTGGGAGGGGTCCATAGCTTTATGTCTTAGTAACTGACTTCATGTCCTATGAGCAAGCGTCTATTGATCCATTGGGTTCTCATTTCCTAATGAGGTTTCCTCTTAAAGAGTCGGCTTGACCCTCAAACGGGCAGGGCACTCTGTTTTATTTCTAATACAAATCTTTCGTTTTTACTCACTTAAATCTGGTTCTGGTGGAGTTTATGGGATAACTCTCTACCTGTCTGCTGGAAGCAGATGTTGTGTCAGCACATTGTCTGCTAGGTAAGCAAATCCCTGGCTTCCTGCACTCAGAGTCTCAAATATGCCACTACAAGGATGAATTTCAAAAGGAGATAATGATCATAGAGTTTTCACTTTTGTTTAAGCACAGAACTTCTTTTTGTAATGCCCATCAACAAATTAGACATCTAGATTTGAATCCTTGCTCCTTTAAATTATTATATTCCTTAATATTTTTATAACTATGTAATAGTTTCTCTATTTTATTAATGCATGCAAATTAAAGTAGATATTGCATATAAGATATAGCGATGGACCTTGATAAAGATAGACTCTCGTCAATTCAGAGAGTTGATGGTTCCAGTGGCTCTAAAGGCAGTTTTTTTCTTCTAAATACTTATAAGGAATAAAAATAATAAAACCTTCATAGCATCATCAAATACTGAAACTCACTATATTTTTAAAGAATACAGATGAGTCTCTATTTGTATAAGGTCCCAAACATAAATCACTTATTGCTTAACATTTTCACTTGCTTAATCATGGGGGCAGTGACTGACTTGGATTAACCTTGCTGTGGTAAAGATATCTTTATTAAGAGGTGAGTTCCAATGAGTTACTTTCAGGAAAACTACTTGATGACTAATGCCAGACATTCTTTCATCAACGAATAATAAAAACTTGAAATGTCTCATCTTTAGGTTGAATTTTTTCCCCGTATGATGTCTTAGTGTTTGCAGTGGGAATGACGCGTGAGTTTCTGGTTGTACAGAGCATTTATATCACATGACAGCCAACCTACTTACCATTTACTTGAACTACTGACACATCAGCACGCAAGGCTCTTGTGTTCCTCTTCTTCTGATTTAAGATGCTGTGAGTTTTCTTTTCTCCCACAGTTCTTTGCCCAGTAGAGGGGGACTGGAGTGCCATGACAACGTCTGCTTCTGCATCATCTTCTTCCGGACTAGGAAACACAAGAGCAAGATTCACATTCAAAGGGCACATCTGGTACTGTCTCACTGTCTTTCCTTTCTAGTCCTGATCTATGCTTCAGTTGCTGAGACGTCAATTGCCAGGTAATCCTCATAAACACACTCTTCTACATGCTACTTTCTGACTTAAATGAATTTCTCATTTTCCCCCTTGTAGCTTTTTTTTTATTTTTTTTTTTTGTTTTGATTGCACCCCTCCATTAACTTGAGGACACGTTACTATATTGGAATAAGACTCAAACACCAAAGTCAAAAGGTCATCAGAAAAATAATAATAATAAAAAAAGGTTTTAGTATTCTCAGGCTTTTAGGATCAGCCTAGTTCTCATCCCTCAGAACTACAAAGGGCAGAGAATAAGTGGCCAACCATGAGGTATCTGTTCCTAAATGGGAAACAACCCTTATCCCTAAAGTTCAGGGAACATCATGGAAGGGGGAATGGAAGATTGTAAGAGGCAGGGAACCGGGGTGGGGGTGGGGGCAGTCACAAAGCTGTCTTCTGGCCATGGAAGATGTATACTCAGAACACTCATCTGGAATGGCTGACTGCCTAGTCCTGTACAAAACTGTACCAGGCAAAACTTCAGTATTGGTTGGAAAAGGGCTCATAAGACCCGAGTTATAGTTGAGGAGCTACAGGCAACCAACAGCTGCTGAGGGAGGAAGAGTCCGATTTCTTCAGGGATGAGTTTTTTGTAGGTTGCCTATGTGTCAGAGGTCATCCTCCTATGTGCATGTGGGCAATGGGTGATTGAACTCAATAGGATGCACACACACTCTTGTGTGTGTATTATATCCGTATACAAACAGATAACAACAACAGACTAAGAAGACTCAGACTTGGAAGGGAAGTGTTGGGGGCACACAAGAGGAATTGTAGGGTGGGGAGGATAAAATTGATGTGATCAAAATGCACTGTACTCGTAATAGCTTCTTAAAAATGAAATAAAAACATAAAAACCTACTCGAATCTTTGGGTAAAAAATAAAATAAGGAAATTTCATAAATTCTGAGACACAATGAGTCTCACATTCTACTATTGCTCTAGTTTAGAGAAGTATAAGTAATTAGAATTTTATGCTAAATTGGCAAAGCTGACCTGAATATTTTTCTATTTTAAATAAAAGGAAATAAAACAGTTTACTGAACAGATTTCCACAAAAATATCACAATCAGCACTAGCTACTCATCGTGAGAAGCTTCTCAGATTGTGGTGATATTACTAAATGTTATAAAAATTAGAATGTGAAGACAGAGGGTATAAATTGTAGGAAGTTCCAGCATTTATATGCTTTTTGTCTCCTAAATGATCCAACCATATGATAATAAGATCACAGAGGGGCTGGAGGGATGACGCAGTGGTTAAGTTGAGCACTTGCTTCTCTTGCAGAGCGCCTGAGTTCAACTTCCAGCACCCACATGGTAGCTCACAACCATTCATTGTTCTCTTCTGGTCTCCACGGGACAGGATTGGTGAACATGTCCACAGACAGACAGAAACACTAACTACTATGCAATAAAAATAAATCTTAAAAAACTCCTTGTGGAAGTCATGAGTTAGTAGAAGTAAAGATCTTTAGAAAGTGTTCAATCATGCATTAGTCTCTTGGTAAGAAAGTGATCACCACCCATTCCTTCAAATAAATTCAACTAAATATTTTAGTTGTGTTTATCAAGCTTTTTCATATACATTTATTGTATAAAGTAGTGGGTTTCATAATTACAGTTTTGTTTGAGTTTCCTTTTTCTCTTTGCCATGAGTCATACAAACTCCTGGTTTTGTGCCCATCCTGCTCTGTGATTTTTAAAATAACAAAGTTTCAACCTCTGAGCAATTTCAGCAACTGATCTGAGTCTTTCCTCCCCATCCAAACAAAAGGGAGCATCTATTACAACACGATCATCTTTTGGTTCTGGCATGTCGCCTGTCACTAGGTCTTTGTTACAGGTAAAACTTATGATCCCATTTTGTAGCAAACTTTTCTTTCCTTGATGTTTTTGAAGCGCCATATCTGTCAGAAGTATAGAACTTGATGCATGCAAAGACATGGCCAGGGTTTACCTATGGCTGTGAATTAAGGTGGATTCCAGGCCTCACAGTCAATGGGGAGGGTTTGAGTGCCAGTTCTACTGATTGTAAATGTCTCTTGGGGAACATTCAGTATATCACCATCCTCCTCCTCACACCTCAGCATCTTGATTTTCAGGATGAATTTAGCCCTGTCCATTGAGAGAAACTATTGCAGCAGCAATATTTATGAAGAGCCCAGTATCCGGTCTAGAGACACACATTATATGGAGGGCCCTGTGTTCTTTCCCTTTGTCCCTCCAGCCTTGCAACTACACCCTTGCCCAAATATACATACGTTAGTCTGACTACATGGTCGTTGACATGGTGTTTGTTCAAGGTTGACTCTATAAATATTTCATCTACCTGAAATTACAAAAAAGGAAAAACAGTATGTTAGTAGGATGATTTATAATGAGACCATATCCCAGATTAAATGTTAAAGAAATGCAGTTTTTAAATGAACGTCACATATTTCCAATTGCTTGCTATATTGTAAAAGAATCTCATTGAAAAATGCTTGCGTGAAAAAGGAAAAAAGAAATTCAGAATGTCCCCCAACCTAATGGCTTTTACATTATCAAGAGATTCTGTAATAGACACACAAGCACGCTGAGTGATCCCTTCCTACTTCCAGCATTTCTACTTTTCAAACTATAGTAAGAGTTTTTTACTTATGCAGAATTTCCAAAATTAAAAACGAAATAACTTCTCACTTTGTAGTAAGTCCAGGGGTTGTACATTTCATATTAATTTTGTAAGAATCTCACGAATAAAATAATTCATGTTTAAGGGATACAATACAGAATTTTTCACACAGAAGGATGTAATAAAATGCAAAAACATATTCCTATTCATTTACAATATGTTTAGTAGGTAGTCACTTGCTCTGTAGATCTTTGGCTGCGACGTATAGGAGGTCTTGGGGTAATATTATGGAGAAACAGACATTTGAATCCACTGTGGACTCTAAGGCTACCCAGAAAGGGAGAGAGGAAGATAATGTTGACACATCAAATAGCAGTGGTGGTCCTCATCTTATCCTAAAAAGAAGAAAAAGAATAGTATTTTTGACAGATACATATGCAGCTCCAAGCCTGCTACATCATGATGTTGTGTGGCCCATCACAGGTGTGTCTGACTTTTTGTTCCCTCTAACAACCTCTTGGTGGTGGCAGTGTCATCTGAATGTCTGCACTGGAGCTGGGGTTGCAAAGGAACCAGATACAGCAAATAAAAAAGGACAAGGTCCTAAATCCTAAAGCCAAGGGCCGGAGATGCAGGTCTTATTTTTAAAGGAACAAGACATAAAAAATGAAGGAAATATGTTTTAGGAATGGTGGATCAAGTTATGACTTCTTCTTACCACTACTAATAATTCACAGATATGTCATTGGGAGCCGGGATTTTCATTACTTACATTGACTCTTACAATTACTCCATGAAATAGGAGTCATTTGATTCCTGTCTCACCAGAAAAAAAAAAAAAAACTGACTTTGAGGCAATGTCTAGTTCTGTGATTCCATGCAGATGAGAACATGCTGAGACTTAAGACTTCCACATGTAGGAGCCATGGTTGGTTTCCACTCAGTTGTAGAGCGTTTCTTCTTTAATATGCTGTATCCTATAGTTCAATTTCTTTCCTAAAGCACAGTGATCAGTCTGCAACTATAGCTGGTTAATATGAATGCAATGTAGTATAATACTTGGGGTAGACTTAAACACAAGCTCAAACATAGTATTTAAAGAGTAAGTTGTTGGCATCTATCAGAGTTAGGTGTCTACTACTGTGCTGAAACACCATGACAAAAAGCAACTTTGCCTCTACTTACAGGTAACAATTAATCACTGAGGAAAGTCAGGGCAAAAACTCAACAGGGCAGGTTTCTGGAGTCAGAGCAGACCCAGAGGCCATGGAGGAGTGCTTCTTACTGGCTTGCTCCTTATCTCTTACTCAGCCTGTTTCTTAGAGAATCCACCACCAGCAGCTCAAGGAAGGATAGCACCACCCAGAACGGACTAGCCTCTCACGTCGATCACTAAATAAGAAAATGCTTGCCTACAGGACAGTCTTTGGGCATCATTTTCTCAGCTAAAATTCCCTCCTCTCAGATGACTCTAGCTTGTGTCAAAGTGACACAAAAAACTTCTCAGAACAGCACCCAAAATACGTCCTCACCTGGATTTCTATAGGAGAAGCTTAAATTCAGCAGTTTAAATGAAACTATTTTGCAAGATTTCCTCCAAACTTGCATTGCTCTAATAATCTCTGCCTCAACATGTGAGAGAGAAGTCCTCCTCTCCCACGAAAAGGCAAACCCAAATGAAGGAGGAGAAAATTAATAAACTTTAAAAGAAAAAGTGCCTATTGTGATTGGGCACTGAAAATCTTTGGCTTGTAATAATAGTCTGGCAAGTTCTATCTACAGTTGAGTTTTGTGCAACTTGATAAAAACACTGGATTAAGGTTTCGACCACAGACCTGTGGAGAACACCAGTTCCATGGTGGAGTATAAGCCCTCTATGAAGATGGGAACCAAGGGAGCAGCAAGAGGAAAAGTGACATAAGTCACTTACGTGCTTGTAACAAAGAAAGACTCTTCCCTATGATTCCAGGACCTTGTCTCTAGAGATCCCCACTAATTAGATGTGGGCCAAGAGCCAAGGATGTTTATGTGACATGTGTATGGACAGCACACTGAGGAAGGAGATACAGGAACTGGTCAGAAGAGAGCTTGTGTAATGACTTACATGCTGGGGAGAGGGGTGAGGAATCCAGCACAACATAAACATTAACTGTGTTACTGAAACCAAGCCCTGCAGCTGTCCCAAAGTTACACTTGTGTGGGAGATGAGGGCTTGCTTCTTTCATCATACACACTTTTCCTGTTGATGTTGACATTCCAAGTTCTAGGACACTTTCTTCTTTCTCCAATGTAGATACATAGGAGTTGGCTACAAATTTATTGTCATTAACACCATCTAATAGAGTCAATGACTTAAAACTCCAACCTGTCACTTAAGGGCATCTGTAGCTTTGTCATTAGGAATGGAGTGTCCTAATAGTGAACAAAAGCCTTTTTTAAGGGTAGTACTTAGTTTTTGCTTGGTGACTCTGGAAGGCTTCAAATTGCACCGAGATTAAATCCTAAGAGGGCAACCGAAGGTTAGCTGGGTGTTTAATGAAAAAGTTGGGGAGAGGCTGACAACTCAAACAGATACACCCAGCCGTTGAGCTCATTCCCAATCATTCCTGAAGTAGCTGTTTGCACATGTCAAAGTCTTTTTTTTTTTTTCTGTTAGATCTAATTGACTTCTCCTTTCAAAGCCGTCCATGTTTTCACATGACGGTATTTCTAGACTGACATTGCAAAACTCAGCTATTCCTCTGAAGATTTAAGACAAGCTTGTATTTCCAGTTAACCTTAGTTGACCTCCCGAGAACTAAAGGAACCAAAAAAAAAAAAAAAAGCCAACCACCTTATATTATCCTAATTATAATAATGGTACCATAGAAAGCATGATGTTTTAAAAGCAAGATCTTTAAAATATTTGTTCATTTTAGTTGTACAGGTATGTCCATGTACCTGGGCATACATATCAACCCTGCAGGAGTGGAGTGCCTGCAGAGGCCAAGAGAAGGCATCAGATATCCCACAGATGGAATCTTAGACAGTTGTGGGCCATCGGCTGTGGGTGCTGGGAACTGAACCCACACCCTCCAAAAGAGCAGTTAAATGTCCTTAACCTCTCAACCAAAAATGCTATATAAGATTAAAAAAAATACCTTTAGTTTTAGTAAAGCTTACTCGAAGTTACTAGTGCTACAGGGATGGTGCCAGTAAAAGCAGGGAATGGAGAAATTTGAAGCTTTGTGCACCTCAACAATATTCAAGGACCCCCTCCCCCAGACTGCTGCCAGGCTTCCTGTTCAGCCCTCCACACACAAGTACCTTCCAGCCCTGACCTCCATTATACTGAGTACTTGACCTTTGACCTGTTGAGTCCTTCTACTTTCTGGTAGTCTTGCTTCTCTGAATCAGTTACTCTTGGGGACATCTCTCTCAGGGAATTAATTTGGGGTTTAGTTTTTTATTATAAGATTATTATATTATAAACTTAGTTTATTCTCAAGCTAATCTTATTTCCTACTGTCTGGGTTTTTCTTATGCAATTTACACCTTCTACTATCTATTTGCATAAGTGTGTTATTTCTTTTATAAACTGTAAAGAATTATAAGTAGCCATGGTGATTTTGTTTTCATGGTCTATAATATCTAGTCCAGCACTTTGCAGTGATAGTCATGTTGCATGTTGTCGAATAAACAAATAAAAGGGAGAAATAAATTTTGCATCAGAAAGTCTTGCATTTATGAGGAAAGTTCTAGGATAGGTTTGAGGGTTTGAGTGTCCCTTACATCAGGCTGAGATCAACGCTTCTACACACACACACACACACACACACACACACACACACAAGCATGTGAACTATTTGAAGGGATTTCGTTCTTCTTCTCTTCTCATGGCTTTTCCCAGAAGTTGGTTTCCTTGAGGCAAGTTGCTCCATCATGAGTGTACACGTGGTAAATGCAGGAGTCATTATCACTATCGTCTGCTATCTGTGCTCTAAGTTCAAACTCCCGTGCGTTTGATCGCACGTGCTTCTCTCAACAATCAGAGGTGATTACTATTATTACCCAACCATTTGAATGGGGAAATGACGTGCCCTAGCTGACACAGCTGTGAGCCACAGACTCAGATTGGGCCCAGGCTGGCCAGCTTCTGCTTGCCAATGCCCTCACAGCACTGACCTAAGGGTGAGCACACAAGTAGGTTTGCACCAAGAGCTCTTCACCACCGTGGGCAGCACGCTGTGCCTAAGAGGGCCCGAAACTACAAAGGCCTGCCAAAAATAAATGGCACGATCCTGGGAGCTTTTATGGCAATCCACTAACACTGTTATTATACTGACTGGAAATTCGGGATGCCTCACGTGTAAGTGAGTCTGGAGGCCAGAGGTCAGTGTTAGGTGGCTTCCTCAATCCCTGAACCTCACTGATTCAGCTAGGCTGCCTGGGCAGTGAGATCCAGGTAACCTGTATTCTGCCTCCCTAGTGCAGAAGCTTCCATGCCTGGTTTACAGTGAGCGCTTTACTGACTGAGCCATTTCCCACCCCACCCCCACTTTTTTTTTTTTTTTTTAAAGTTAGTTGCAAATCCTTCCTTCCTGGCTGGGTCGAGGATAGCCACCCTGAGCACCAGATAACATCTAAAGCATTGCCAGCATCACTGGACAGATAAGGTCTACTTCTCCTGGCTTTGAACACAGTGCTGGATCGACTGGAGAAAGGAGCTGGATCCAGTGTCTTCTGAGGTCTGGATATGTGGGTGGAGAGACATGGCTGTGTGACTTTCTGACTACCTTAAATCAATAGGCAATGAGATCACTAAATGGGCTGTGCTGTTTCACGATGTTGCTAGTTTCTTTGGTGGCACTGCTCTTTTTCAATGCCTTTTTACAGGATGCCTTAATCACACATTGCTGGCTTTAGTGTACTAGGTAGCCTGATCCCAACTTGGTTACTATTCCTGAGATGGGGAGTCAAGAAAAAATATGTCAAAATTAAAAGGTTACCGTTAAACAATATAAAGATAAAGTTCAGTGTGCCTCAAAACTCAGGATCTAAAAATTATCTTTCAAAAGAAGGATCAAATATGCATCTATTTCAAACAGTACTAAAGAAATTTAGCATCAGGAATTTCAACGCAAGGGAGAGAAGTTACCATGTAGAAGGCTCCTACCTTCTCCAGGGTGGCTATCTTTTAAATCTCTAAATTTGATTATGAGAGAGAGGGGAGACAGAAAGAAATTTTATTCAGTCTCTTTTCTCATTGACCAGTGTGTTACTATGTTTCAAAATAATGGATTAATAATCCAAATTAATTACCGACTATCTGGAGGAATGAAGACTGTGCTGTAATTCTGCATCTATCCTGTTTAGAGATGCCTGTCTCAGAAACCTTTCCTCAAAGAGCACGCTCATGTGCAGGCTTCCTTCCACTGCAGATTATTCATGCTATAATACATGCAGCACTGTATTCATCAACATTCTCTCGTTGATGTAGTTGCTTCTACTTCTGCTTCACTTGCCAAATACTGAAGCCAGGAAATGAAGATGAGAACACCTTTACGTAATAAGTAAGTCTAGTATATTGGTTAAGAAAATGATTTATAATATTTTTGATATAAAAAATCTAAATGGAAGAGTTCAATAGGTTTTTACCAGTTTTGTCTTCCACTTTAGCTGAGTCTGCCCATACTGGGAGAACAATTTACTAGAAAGAGGCCACATTGGAAGTCTGAACCCAGAGGCTTAGTTCTCTGACACAGGAGGATAAAAGCATCCCTCTTACACTGATAAAGATTAGACATGAAATATACAACACTTATTTTCTTCCCTGACAGGATTCACATGCAACAGGTCTGTAGTCATACACATCAACCCATCCAAGCACACCTACTTTAGTTTCAGAAGGGATACAAATCTGAGTCCTCTGCAAGCATTCGGCTACTTTCCATTCCTGTATTCTCAGCCTCTGAGCATGAACTGTGTCCTTGTTTCTGTTACTTATCAATTATTATTACGATCTCACCATGTAGCTAAGGGTGGCCTCAGATTTGTGATTACTGGGTTGCACCACAATGCCTGTCTTTGCTCTTTCCTTTTATTTAAATTTTTCTTTGACCTTCCAGATTCAATGTCTTATTTCAGCCATAGCTCCAATCCAAGCAGTGGGCATTTCTCTTGTCTCTCTGAGTTTCTCTAACACTGTTGTTGAGATTAAGTCCATTATCATCATGTTCCAGCTGCTTTTTCTCAGTAGCCATTATTCTGTGATGTACATCAGAGCCCAATCCTTTACTTTGTCTTCTAATTAGGATTGTTTCTAGAATAATTTTTAAAATAATGACTATCTATTTCCAAGTTCTTTGTCACTATTCTCAATACAAAAATCTCAAAGATAATTTGAGGGTAATTCTGAGCCCTGTTTCCGGTGGCACATGCTTTTACTTCCAGCACCAGAAAGGCAGAGGCAGAAGGACGTCTGAGTTCAAGGTCTGCTTGGTCTACAGAGCGAGTTCCAGGACAGCCAAGGTTACACAGAGAAAACCTGTCTCAAAACAAAACAAACAAAGAATAAATAAGGCAAAATTTAGAACGTCTTTGGCATTGGGGAGCAGATTCTCATTGCCTGGGGATGGGGAAACTGAAGAAAACTTCAGATTTCAATTGTTGCCATTGGTTGCCATCTCATGTGAGCAGGATAACTGTCAGAGAATAATATGCAAGAAGCAAAAGAGGTTCTGGGAATTTGAGGGATGATATACAGAAAGCAAACTCACATAGGTGATTCTCACACACAATCACTGTCCTGGGGACAGATGCTCACTAAGAACGTGGCATCTGGAATCATAATGTCTGCTTTCAAAGGCTCACTGTATCGTTTAGCCAAATAATCAAAATGCATGGCCTTGAGCAAGTTAGGTTTTCTGTATTTTCGTGTTCTCACCTGTAAAATTGAGGTTGTAATTTATTTCCCCCAAAAGGTTGTCATTAAGTATTAAGTGGAAAAATATGTATAAAGTACTCAAGGTGTTGCTTCATATTATATATTATTACTATTGTTATGGTATGACAAGTTTGTAACTTCCATATGTATAATGATCCTATGATTTTAAATGTTTTTGATATTTCCAAAACTATTCGCTAAGTAAAGCACTGTCAATATTTCTCTATTGATTCTCATAAGACTTGGATAGAAGTTAAGAATGTCATTGATTGTGACACCTACCACTGTCAATGTTTCTATTGATCCTCATAACACTAGGATGGAAGTCAAGTATATCATTGATTGTGATAATCTACAGTGACTCCACTTGTGGGTTTTGCTTTGGTTTTGACTTTACAGTGGTGTGAAAGCTGGACATTTGGCAGAAACTACAGTTTGAATGTTTAGTGTGGGAGGTCTTTCTGTTTGTGTGTTGCTTTCATTGGTTAATGAATAAAGAAACTGCCTGGGCCTAGTTGATAGGGCAGAATTTAGGTAGGCAGGGAGACGGAATTGAATTCTGGGAGGAAGCAGGCAGAGCCAGGGAGAGACGCCATAGAGCTGCCAAAAACAGACATGCCAAATCTTTCCCAGTAAGTCACTGCCATATTAATATAGATTAATAGAAATGGGTTCAACTAAGGTGAAGAGTTAGCCAATAAGAAGTTAGAGCTAATAGGCCAAGCAGTGATTTAATTAATACATTTTTCTGTGTGGTTGTTTCAGGTGTAAGCTTCCGGGGGGGAGGAGGGGTCGGGATGAACAAGCAGCCCCTTCCTCCTACAAATGTTGAATTTTAATCTTTTCTTGGATTAGCAATATGGGTGTGATGTGCTCTCACAGGGTTCAACAATACTCTACAATGTGATGTGTTTTAGTAATTTTGCATATGAATATCTAGTAAATGACCTGAGCCACCCATCATTATTATAAAATAGGCTTTGTATGAGATTATTTTGTCTAATTCTAGGTTACTATATATGTTCTGGGTGTCTTTAGGGTTGCCCAGGCTGAGCTATGATGCTTAGTAAACTAAGTGTACTACATGCCTTTTTGGCTTATAAATATTTCCATCTTGGGGATACTGGAGGTAACTTGATAATAACCTAAGGGATATCTTTCCTGGAGTCAGGATACCAGTCCTCTCTAAGGGATGTGAGGGGACAGCTACTTCTGTCACATCATTTCGTGGAGCTGGGATGAGTTCTAGCAATCCTGGGGCATGAACTCAATAATTTACTTTTACATCTCCATTCCCATCCAAATCAGTAAAGCGAAAACTATGAGGCAGAACGAGATCTGCAGCTCATCCTTCTTGGTGATCTAATTCGTGTCCAGAGAGGAGGGAGAAGGATCTGGTTTTACTCATTAGGATTTAGCAACTATTAAGAGGAGTGACTCAGCATGGAGCATGAACCCTTCCAGGAAGTCCTCCAAAGCAAACTTTGTAGGGGAGAGGGATACACCTGCAACATTTAAGTAAGAGTGAGACAATACAAAGCTTTCCTGTTCGTGGGGAGCTTCCTTGAGCTCCCTACCTTTGATATTCTCCTCTACTTATTGTCCCTTACACACAATTTAATCCTTAATTACTTCATGTCCTGCTGTTTGACTCCAGCTGTATTTCGCACATCTCCCCGAAGAGATTGCAACAGTTTGAGAAGACAGAGCCTACTTCCTTTTCTGAAAGACAGATGTGCCAAGAAAAGCAGTAAGCTCAATACCGGTATTACATATTCAGAAAAGCTTAGGTTGCTTAGTTGGTTGTTTCTGAAAACGAGTTCATTGGGCAGTGCCTGAAAACTGGCCCCTCACCTAACGCCCCACTTGAAAATATTCACTAGATAAATTAAAGACATAATATTAAATACAAAATAGTAAAGTTTGCAGAAGAAAATACAGTACAATGTTTTTATGATTCAAAGCAGTCAAAGGCCTAAGAAAATCAGTATGACTGCATAGATTTTCATTTCATCAGCAGTACAAATAGAAGAAAAAGGAGATGATGTCTATAACAAATACACACTTAGTGTCTAAAAATTATATGTAACTCCTAAAAAATGTAATCAAACAGCAAAAATAAAAACACAGGCCAAAAATACGTCCAGAAAATTATTCTTTTTAATTGATTTTATTGAGCTATACATTTTTCTCTGTGTCCAGAGAATTTGTAGAAAGAAGAACCCCAAAAGACACAAGGTATGAATTTATTCGTGATTTGCAAAGTGTGACTTAAATCATGACTAAGAAAAGAGTGCTACTTATTCCTATTAGGTTAGAAAATAATGCCAAGAAAAGAAAAAGAATAATTGCAAATTATATGAAGAAGACGAAAGGTTCGTATATTCCTGCTAGAGTTTAAATATAAAACGTCTTCAACAGGCTCATGTTTCAAAAGCTTTCTACCTAGCTGATGGCACTGTTTGGGAGGATGTGGGCCTTCTAGCAAGTGAGATCTAGCTAGCCAAAGTAGATCACTAGTCACAGACTGGGGCAAGTAGGCTCTTTGAAAGTTGTTTCCAGGCCCTGGCTATACTGTGTTCTAGCTTCTTGCCTACTGTGATGTGCAAACATGACCTGTGTCACACATCGCCCCAGCTCTGATGTTCACTAAGGTGCATGGACCAATCAACGATGGGCTGAGATAAAATAAATATTTTTCCCTTAAGTTATCTCTGTCAGGTATTTTGGTTCCCGTTTAGGGAAAAGTAATAAATAATTATTTCTTTCCATTATGAAGAAAGTTTTCTATGACCAAGAAGTAGGTTTTCACCAGATACCAAGTCTACTACGATCTTGATATTAAACTCCTGAACTTCCAAATCTATTTGAAATAAAAGTTTGTTGTTTAAGTTTCTCTGTCTATGGTGTTTTTGCTATCAAAGCAAGAAAGGAATAACACAACCAATGTGAGGAAAGATGTGCAAATATGTATTTTATGAGGATAAGGACATTATATGTAGCAGGTCACATGGTGCCATATCATAGCTGGTTAATGTAAATATCCCATAAATAGAGAGAGACAACCACAAGAGGCTCTGAATATGCCTGTGAGAATAAAATGTTATTATTTAACTCAATTTCTGTCCCTGATGTATTTTTATGCCTAGAAACTCACATATAACTGGTTCTTGAAAATGTACTTTCAAACTCAGTTTCTGTGACACTCGTATGTTCAAATTTTGTTATTTTTTAAATTTAATATTTTTTATAGTTTTACTGTATTTATTTTTAATTTTATTGAGCTCCACATTTTTCTCTGCTCCCCTGCCTCTCCTTTCCTTCAACCCTCTCCCTAAATTTATTATTTTTTAAATAATGAAAGATAATAAAATGAGATAGAGTAAAAACTAATGACCGGAATTGGACAAAACAAACAAACAGAAGGAAAAGAAACAAAGAGAAGGCACCAGAATCAGAGATTCATTCATTTGCACACTCAGAAATCCCATAAAAACTCTAACCTGGAAGCCATAGTATAAACATAGAGGACATGGTTCAGACCCATGCAGGCCCTCTGCATGATGCTCAGTCTCAATGAGTTCATATGTTGTTCGTTTATTTTCAGATCTGTTGCAATCCTATCTATTTAAGTCAAGTCATTAGAGGTAGAGTTTATTAGTTATTATGTATTTAAACAGTAACAACAATATTGAATGCAGACTAAGTAAGACAAGTTTTAAGTTTCTCAAAAAGTAATAACATTTTCTATCATTCAAAAAAATATTTTTTTTCTAGTATGAAACACATACATCAGAAAACTTTATGAAGTCACTTAAGGTAAGAAGAATTGGGAGATACTGGGACACACACACACATGCATACGCACACTCATACATTCATAGTCGCTCATTCACATTCTGGAATTCCTCAACAATTTATTGCAAAGGCCATTGCCCATGATCCTCTGGGTATAAAAGGATGGGAGAACATACAACAATCTGTGAATATAAATTATATGTTGGCACACGAGGATACAAGATGGAAAAGATGTGCAACATAATGTGAGTTGAGAATACACATTAGACACACGATCTATAACACCACAGCAGCCATGATGCAGCTGAGGATGCTGCATTCAGGAATATGATGGCATGACTAAAAAAGGACAACAGATTTGAGAAAGGGGATGATTTAAGGAAAAAAATCTTGACTAAAGTATGAAATTCAATCATATTTCATATATACCTCAATGTATATAAAATGTATTAATTTCACATATTTCAAATATAATTATCAATTCCCCTTTAAGTGACTTAACTTCTGTGCTTTCTTCTGATGGAAAAGATGTGCAGCATCATGTGAACTGAGCTGTTTTTGAGTGAGGATTCATGGACATTCACAACACAACTTTAACAACATAAACATTTCTCTTTTGTAGAGCCTCCTGGACACCAGCGTTAACAAAACTGTTAGCATTAACTGTAAATATTACATAATAAATCTGGGCTTCTTGCCATTAGTAACACATTTACAAGGAAAATTGTTTTTTGTTATCTTTTTGTATCCATTTTAAAAACTATGTAGTGTGGTCTTACAAGAAAGTATGTTGTCATCGAATCCAGTGTCGTTAGACTTTCTCTATTAGGAAACTAGAGAAATAAGAGAAACAATTGATCTGACACCTTAGCATACAATCCCTTGTCTTAAAGGAGATATTTGAGTCAGAACCCCCATTTATTAGACAGGCATATTCTCTTACCACAACTCTATCTATACATCCCTTGAAATGTAGAATAAACAGGTCTGAGCTAGAGGGCTAGAAAGCTACAAGATGATGCTAATGTGAGTGGTTGGAAAATTATAATTTTGGAAATAATTCTTGCAGTATTCTATGATATGATATATTTATCTGACTTACCAAATCTTCATTTGCCTCCTTTAAGTCCTTCAGCTGATTTGAGCTCTTTCCTTCTGAACTGCTAATGACGTGAATATCTGAAATTGTAAAGGTTCCTTGATAATACTCCATTTTCTGGCCTGTGAAGATAATGAAATATAGAAAATCCATATCTATGCAGACTTCAAGATATAATACCTAACTATAAAGGACCTGAAATGAAGTCTTAAATATATCACCAAGCTTCCTTTTATTAATAGTTTTATGTTAACAATAGTTGAATATATACAGAACACTGTTCTGTCATGCCACCCCATGTATCATTTGTTCATAATTGCAGTTTCTTGAGATTGGCATCGCTTCCATTTTATAAAGGAGCAGAGTAAGACACCATCATGTTTGCTATACAACTAGTAGGTGGTCTTTCTGAAAGTTTCAATCTTACAGTGTGGCCCTAGAGCTTGGATGTTCATTGTTATGTTTTCATGTGCTTTGTTGTTGTTGAAGTGTGCACCATCCATGAACACAGGTAAGTAAATGAGCATTATTGTACTTGTGGTGAAAGATCCAAGTACAGTGAAGGAAATCACAAGAAAAAAAGCTATCAGAGATCACAAGTGAAAACACTCTGTAACAGAGCTTACTGTCTGCTCATCAGGAATGAAAGTAAAGAGATTAGAGTCTGTTGTCAAACAGTACTTCACAGTTAAAGATGCCTCTGTACAATCAAATGAACTGACTCGTGCATGGGTCTTTGCCATTGGTAGAAACTACTACTGGGTTTTCAGTATGAGACTCGGAATATGGTAGACAGTCATTTTACTCTCCTAAGAGTGCTGGCCTCATCAAGTCTTTAAAGATGACATCAGATAAAGCCATTCAAGTAAGCAGCATGAGCTACTCATTTTAATCACACATCATCATCATCTGAGTGTTCATTGCAGAGATTTGTCAAAAATGTAAATGGTTTATATTTAGCAAAGAAAGATTAAATGGAGAGGGAAATTTAAAATGTATTATTTGCATTAATATAAACATATTAAACAATAAACACAAAATTATTAAATACAGTTTGGGGAAGAGTAATTTTTAAGAGAAAGTAATAACATTGCATCATAGTTTATCTGGGATTTTAAAATTCACTATTTTCTTTCTTTTCATAGTGTTTTTTTTTTCGTAGAAATTCTACTGGATAGAGAGCAATGGTCAAAAGCAAAAGAACCAATTTTGGTAGCACATTTATCATAGTCTTTCATCTTGATGTGCAGCAAGTGGTAAGATTTGCTTGGTCTGACTGCCAGTAGCCCATGAAAAAATGACTATTTGGGGTATTATATGTAGATTCTAAAGAATATTGTACCTCAGCAAGTGAGAATCTTCTATACTTTGTTGAATGTTGTATCATACACATCCAGAAAAGTATTTACATAATTATTTGTTAACGAAATGACAGACTAAGCTTTAAAATAATCTGAGTGTGGACAGTCCCAGGTGCAAATATGAATCCCATTTACAGGCTTGCAAATCATGCTGCCCTGTGTGGGGAAGTGAAATTACCAATTCTTCCTACCAGAGACTAAGACATGAGCCAGAAGTCCAATGGTCGCTGCTACCATCATCAAGGCGAGCACCGTGAGAAGGGCAATTACCCATGGCTTCAGATCTCTGCTGTGGGTACCATATTCTGCCACTCTGCACAAAGGAAGACCATGGTTACTCTCACATGGGAATAGTTTGAGGTTTTCTAGTTGTGCTTCAGTGAATTCACACGGCTACATGCTTCTTTACCAGCAAGAGGACATCATTTTTAATTTTGGTAAGGTCATCTTGGTCCTGTGAGGAGCCATTGAAAAGATTAGACATAGGAATCATGTTCTTGCCCTGCTTTCTGCTTCTGATGCAGTTTGGTGGTATCAGCGGGATGCCAAACTGCTGTCAGGAGATTCCAGTCTCCTACGTATGCCTGCAAAAACTCACCCCCTTCCAACTCTCTTTTATGTCACATCAATCTATCTAAAATTCACAAACTTTTTTAAAAGATTTATTTCTTTATATGTGCATTCGTGTTTGGCTTGCATGCATAAATGTGCGAGGGTGTCAGATCCCCTGAAACTGGAGTTTCAGACAAATGTGAACTGTCATGGAGGAGCTGGGAACTGGACTATAATCCTCTGGAAGAGCAGTCAGTGCTCTTAATCCCTGAGCCATCTCTCCATCCCCTAGGTTTCACTAACTAACTTCAGATATACTCTTTTACTCATCTTTTTAACAAGTGTGATATTTTAAAGGAGAAAAATTAGAAAAGTGTAAATAAATATATTCTTCTTATAACTTTATCATCCATATTCTTATCATTCATTCATTTTTACCCCTGTATTAATAATGTGAATTAAGATGTTATAACCTTCCACCCAACCACTGTTATAAACAGGCTATTTTCAATATCATATTAGCCCCCAAGATTAATGTTGTTCTAATATCTCCTAATGGCCAGTCTACCCTCAAATTACATTTTATCTTCATAGTATTTATGCTTGTTTTACACAGGCCAGGATACTATCTTGTTTTATATGCGTCAATGCAGAGTTTGTGGTAACTATGACTTATAAGTCACTTTTAGTCAAAAACAGCCATGCTTCCTTTGAAGTTTGAATGCTATTGGCTTGTTGAAGAGATCAAACTAACAGTCTTTAGATAGTTCCACCTTTTGTTCTTGTCCGATGCTTCCTTGTGGTATCAACCAGTTTGCTTTTCTAATTTCCTCGTAATTAGAATTTGCATTCTAAATTCTTAATTAAGTTTGGGTTAAATTAATTTGACACAATTACTTTAGATGTGACAATGTGTGCTTTATGTCTCATTAAACTAGAAGCAGAGAAAATTATCACAGTGTTGGATGAAAAGCTGCCCTTCTTCTCTTAACTTTTTATGGACAAATGTGTTCATTGTATTGTGTCAAGCATGGTGTGAGTGTTCACCGCACAGTGTCAATTGGAACTCCTCAGTGGGCTGCACTAGGTCATCTCTTACCACTAAAACCTGATGAGAAGCCTGGTACAGAATAAAATTTTATTAGCTTCTAAGCCACAAGTGGATTAAACCAAGCTTGCATATGAATTACAAGAGGTCATCAGGCCCTCTAACTTCAGCAATCCATTCCAACAATTTTCCATGATAATAGTCTTGTTTGCATGTTTCGTTAGTTTATCATTTCATGATTATATGTTGATAACAATATTTCTTCATGAGCAAAAAAATATTCTTCATATTTCCTTCACAGAATATGCTGAAATGTTTTATTCAAAGTAAAGTTTTAGTATATCGTGATTTTTGGACTACAAAGCAAAAGTAAGTTAATGTTAAGGCAAAAAGTGTAACAACTGAGGCCTATGTAATAAACAAAATAACAGATTTCAGATGGGCATGCCAGAGTAGTTGGAAAAAGATTGCAAGACCTCAAACCTACACAAAAAAACTATAGGCAACTGAGAAAAGCTAGAAGCATGAGAGGTGATCCTCTTTAGGAAAGGGTATACCGATGGCTCATTCAATGCCAAACCATCAGCTATGAAACAGACATACAAATAATGCTGAGCAGGGGATCTTTAGGAATATACATGGATATACATATACACATGCAAGTACGCATGCAGTAACAATTAATGAAAGAAGACGCTATGAATTTGCAGGAGAGCGAGGAGAGGTATATGGAAGGATTTGAAGGGAGAAAATGGGATGGAGTAAAGTTGTAATTATACTCCAATCTCAGAAATTAAGAAGATACATATATTCTACAAGCCTGAGAAGCATAAATTATGTGTTCAGAGAATATAGGCCATGTGGATGATGGTTGATTAAAAATAACCCCGATTTGGCTGAAGAAAACCTGTACGCTCTCTGACTGAGGCAATCTAACACACTCAATTATAACATCAAGCAGATGCTCCACCGGATGAGATGCTTTTCTGCCTTCTAAATGGCTTGACGCTTAATTCAGAATGAAAGAAACCTTAGAGATGTTTTTGTGTAATTTGGCCACAATCTGAAAGAAAACACCTATATTCAAAGATATCAAGTAATTTCTCTCACATAACAGAAGTTGGCGATTTCTCAAACTAAGGTCTTTTGACTTCTAGAACATAAATTCCCAGTGGTCAGACTGTCTTTCAATTAGTTACATTTTGGATTCTTAAATGTGCTTATAGTTTATGTGTTCTCTGTGGCTGCCTTGGAAGGGTTCACAGGTTAGCTTCAAGAGCTGCTCTGCCTCAGTTGGGCCCCTTCATAGACTCTTGTTAGTGTACCCGAAAAAAGTCATCCAAAGAAAGAAAGGTTTAACTTAAGAATATGTACAAAATTTTAAATCCATCATACAACAGTTCCTCTGAACAGAGCGAATAGAGGAAGGCAATTGTGAAAAATCGCACAGCTGCTACTCAGGTATTTACAGACGACAGCACAGGCTCAGAAATAGGGGTGATTCAGCTTTGCTATGTGCTGCTAACATGCCTACGAGCTGCATCTTCAAATCCCACAGAGAAGCCGTGAGCACCTGGGTCTCAAGGAGCTAGAGTGAAAACTTTCATTTAAATTGTGGTATTTTGGGGGAGCCTGGAGGTGACTGGGTGGTTACAAGTGCTTGCTGCTCTTGCACACACATTCACACACCCACACATAATAAAATAAAACGTTGTATGTTTTAAAGAAGCTTTGGGGACTCTAGTCCCGGTACAGCTTCGAGTAGTACAAGCTGCAACGTCCTAAGTTAAAGTTACTGCTATTTAATCCTGCATGAATCAAGGCAAAGACTAACTTTTTATGGAGATAAATATGTAATTCATGAAGGCAAAAAACACACCATTGCATTCCCATTCTGCACAGGCTCAATTAGTCATTTGCTTGAGATCACTTCCAGTTAGGAAACACTTAGTAAAGTTGCCTGGAATCTAACCTGTCTGTAAATGGGTGCACCATTTTGTTATACATTGTTTGCATAACCAGTTTTGCTTCTGAAGTCAAAACAAACACAGGTGTATTCATTTTCTATTCCCAAGTAACTGATTACTACAAAATTAGCAGCTCAAAGAAATACCCAGTGCTCTATGTGGCATGGCTGACTTCTTTGTTCATGTTCTGTCTCTGTCTCTGTCTCTCTCTCTCTCTCTCACACACACACACACAAACTTAAATACTATGATGTGTTTGAGTTGTTTGTTTTGTTCTCATTTTTTGAGATTTTATTTTAATGATATTTCTCCCATCCCTTTCTTCCCTCTAAACCCTCCCATCAGCCCCTACCCACTCTCCTTTAAATTCCTGTTCTCTTTTTTCATTATTATTACATGCATATATGTATAGGTGTATATATATATATATACTCCTAAGCATCAGAAGTTCAATCTTTATATCGTTATATGAATGTTATATGCATGTTTTTGGGGGTGACCATTTTGGCCCTGGACAACCCAGTATTCATAGTCTCTTATGACTCAGATCGAGGTTCTGCTTGGAGCTGCTTTCACAGTCAGTGGTTTTTGAGCCATTTCCATGTTCACTAGAATATTAGACAGAACTTGGTTTCTTGGGGTTGAACTAAGGTCAAAATAAAGCCTACCCTTTTCTTAAGTTATTATCGAATTAGACCTCCAAGGATACTATCCCATTTTTAAATATTTTACATCATAAAATCCCCTCATGGCATCTAGATAGGCATTTGGTTCATGTTCCTTCTCCTGGAGAAGGAGTATGTACAAGAGAGGGTGGGGATGCTGGCAGTCATCATGAGATTTGGCCACACTACAACTAAAAATATTATGATTTTAATGAGAATGAATACATGCACCATCATGGGGAAGCATGTGTGAACTAAACTGTAAGACTGGCACTGGAGAACTGTCCCATGAGAAGGGAATTCTAAGATGATCATAGAATAAAAAGAATAATAGGGAACGTAATGTTTTTAGTCAAACAGAAAACTCTCAGAAATTAAAATGAAGAAAGACCTAAAGTTAATCCTCCATCATGCTGTAATTGGCACTTTGCATTCTTCTTGGGACCAGGAAAGTACAAATGATCCTTATTCCAAACTTCACAGACCTATAATCTCCATGAAACCCAGTTTGTCACATCCATTAGTCAGTTTTGAGAAGGGTGTGTTCATGGCTGTCAAAGCAATATGCTACAAATTCAATAATGTGACTTGGCTTCTAAATCTTAGAGGTTGAAAATACACAGAGAGTTACAGTCTGCAGTTCCTTAGTATCTTCATATGTGTGAATTCAAAGATGACTTAAGCAAAAGGACATGCTGATCTTCATGTCCCTTGGGATCTTCTTTTCCCTGGCTGGTAGACTGTCCAGGTGCTCCACCTTCAAATTTATGTCCTTTATCATTTTGTCTATAGGCCCCAGAATTTTCATACTCTGGAATTATTTTTCTGCTTTCCCTAAGAAGGTTCATGTTATTGGTATACAAAAGTGTCTTAGGGCTATTATTGCTGCGATAAAACACATGACCAAAAGCAATTTGGAGAGGAAAGGATTTATTTGATTTTCCTTTCATATCACTGTTCATCACTGAAAGAATTCAGGATAGGAACTCAAACAAGACAGCACCCTGGAGGCAGAAGCTGATGCAGAAGTCATGGAGGGATGCTGCTTACTGTCTTACTGGCTTGCTCAAGCTGCTTCTTATAGAACTCAAGAAAACCAGCCCAGGGATGGCACCACCTAAAATGAGCTGGGCCCTCCACCATCAATCACTAATTAAGACAATGCCCCTCAGACTTGCCTGTAGCCCAATCTGATGGAGACATTTTCTCGTCTGAAGTTCCCTTCTCTGAGATTATTCTAACTTGTATCAAGTTGACATAAAACTAGCCTGCACAAAATATATAAGATTGCCACACAACTGTCCATTTATACATTGGTTGTGTCCCTACAGGGAACATTGTGTGGTGACTTTTATATACAGCTGTCTACTGATTAACCTTTACATATCTTTTAGGGTCACCATTTAATACAAAAATTATACAAATATGAGCTATCCTGGGAAAGTGTACTTTATAGGGTTAATGTATTACCATTTTTGTCACCAGAATTACTTATATTACTTTTGTGAGTATTTTACTCTGAGGGAGAAACAATTTGCTCGGTTCATGTATCTTGAGTATGCAGTTAGGACCTCATTTATCTTAGAAACATATATTTCTATTTCTCACTGATGATGCACAATTGTGTGTGTGCATGGCCTATGTCGTGATATTTCAATGTAGGTATACAATGGACAGTGGTCAAATCAAGGTTTCTACAAGTCTACTACTAGGTGTTTAACACTTTGTGCTGAGGGTATTCAGAATCTTCTCCACTAGCTATTTTGAAATAGTTAATTAATTGTTACCGCTAATTGTTTTAGTAGCTATTGAATATTAGAAGCAATTCCTTTTACCCAATCATGTAATGATAACTATTAGGTGTTTTCCCTCAAACTGTCTGCCTTTGGTTTCTATGAGCTGGAACATTTCTTTTGGGAGAGGAAACTGTTCTTTAAGAGACTCATTTTTACTCGTCAAGAGAGGTTTCCCAGTGGCACAAATGGATAATTCGTGGGATCCGAGCAGCATGGAAATAAAGGCTTTCCTGAAGTGAGGCCGAGACTGTTTACTGGACAAAAGCTTTGTCGGGCTTTCCTGTGCTTACATCTTCAATTTGAGTTTGATTTTTGCACCTTAAGCCTTTCTATTGGTCTTAAATGTGTGTGTGTGTGTTTTTCCAAAAGTGATTCTTTCCATCAGTCCTCTCTTCAGAGAGCCTTTTGTGACAATGATAGTATGATTAGAGAGATGGGATGCTAAAGGAGGCATGCAGAGGGAAATGTAATGAGCGCGGCTTTTTTAATTCTGGTATGCGCACGTGCATGTGTATGTGTGTGTTCATTCAGAAATGCAAAAGCCAGAAGAGGAGTAGGGTGTTCTCTACTACTATATGTCTTATAACTTTGAGTTCAAACCTTTCACTGAATCATGAACTAGACAGGTGGTGAGTCTCAGGAATCCTCCTGTCTCTGCTGGAGCCTCCCATGCTGGGTGACACGTGGGCATGATTCCACCAAGCTATTTTTTTTTTCATGAGTTCTGAGGATTTTTACTTAAGTCCTCATGCTTGTGATGCAAGCGTTCTTGCATTTCCATAGCTCACAGTTTAGTTCCTGATAGCTTATGTAGACACATATCTTCTCCAAAACTACAAGATCATGGGGGCAGTAAATATGTCATGTATGACACGGAGACATTTCTTAAGCATGTTCTCAAGTAGGAAGAAGAGTGGAAGCTTCTCATGTTCAAATATATTTGGTAATGAGAATGAAAACATTTTAGGAAATGTTAAATAGTATATATTTTTCTGAACTTTCACTGATTTCAAATGAAGAGTGTAAAAGTAGGAAGCGTGTTCACCAGTTTTTGCTGCATGCCCTGGCCATTGACACACCCACAGTGCATCCCATACCACTTAGGTCTTAGATACTGGAAACTAACAAATTAGCAAAATGCAAGTTTTCCATGCCTACTTTTCATCAGCATATGCCCTGCTGTTTCTTGGGTCCTCCTGTTCTTAGAAGGGACAGAAGACATAGGTGTGTATCTGTTCTCACCAGTGTGAGGCTTCATTAACAACAGGCTAACCCAAGGTGACCCATCATCTCATATTTCTTTCAAGACAAGAAAGCGAAAACTATGCAAAATATCACCATGCATTGAGAACAAAGGGAATCTTCTGTGGGGAATGAAAATAAAGTTCAGGCTGTGCTGAGTTCGGGAACTGAGAAGGAAATTGGAATGCAGGAAGTACATCAGATCCTTGTCTCTTTGCCCTGATCTTAAGAAACCAAAACCAGCTTTTGAAGGGGCTTGACTGTGAGAATTTGACAGTCAGAGGAAGATGTCAGCCAAAGGCTTCTGAGAATACCTTCTCTCTGCCCCCAATGATGGTCTCCACTCATTAAGAAACATATAGATGTGGCCATTATCAGTCAATTTGTTGTTATAACAACACATGAAAGAAATCAGCCATTCCCCCACTATACCCCCCAAAAAAAGAGCATTTTATTTTGAAGATATTGCAAGGAATTCTGGTACCAGGATCATTTTGGGTTTTTAATCATCTTGGAGTTACACCAAAGAAGTTTATACAAATAGACATCAGAAAATACCCAGGACATTTTTAGTGCAAGTTAATCAAGGTTAAGAGTACTTTCTACTGTGGTTCAACTGATACAATAAAATCAGGATATTATTCAATATGTGTACGATTAATAGACAATAAAGGATTAAACAAACAGGCTAAACAAAGCTTACTATAAAATGTTCTATGGTCCACAAGATATAGGTAGGACTTAATGTTAACCCATTTCTATTAAATCTGTGTATCACCATGTGACTGTGGCTTACTGGCAAGATTCTAACCTACGTCCACCTCAGGCCGGAGATTCATGGTGTCTGCCACACTGCCTTCTTCCTCCCAGAATTCAGTTCTCTTTTCCACACCTACCTAAGCGATTCCCTATCAAAAGGCCAAGGCAATTTATTTATTCAACCAATGAAAGCAACACAAATACAGAAAGACCTCCTACACCAGTGGATACCAAATGTGGACACCCAAGACAGAATAGTATCCAAGGTTTGCTTGCTGGATGAAGCAAACCTTGGGTCCATTTCTGGCCACTACTCGGGATTTTTAGACATATAAATGAGTATGTGAGTTAATTGTGATCTGAGCAATGTTTTCTTCTCATGTAAACAGGATAATCACAAAAGTTTGTTTTTGTCAGGATTGTAATGAATAAATAATTTAATAAATACTGTGCTTCAAACATGCATCTTAAATAAACAGGCAAAAATAAAAGTCCTTATTATAATAAGTACAAAAAATTACCACCCCATATGAAATTATGTACTACTCTGGTAATAAATTCCAACAATCTTGACCCCTAAGTGTGTGTGTATGTATGTATANTATATATATATATATCTTCAGTCTTCCTCTTTTGTTAGAAATATTAATTCCCATATTATAACTATCAGGAAATGAGAGCACAACTAAGACAAAAATTTCCAGTTCCCTTTCTAAATACCAATGTTCACTTTAAACCATGCACTTTAGAGAGATACCTGAAGAGCGATGATACTCAATACTTCACGAAAATATAGGATTAGAAAACACAAAATATTATAGTCTTAAAAGTTGTTAAACAGAGGAAAAGCAGTATAGCCTTTCAGTTCATATTGGGCTTTGGCTCCATACCTAGGTTCTAGCTTTTCTGCTAATTAATTCATAATGTTGGGCTCGTGACTTCCTCCACCTATAAAGGTGAGTTGCTAACAGGAGCTAAGTCTAAGACGTGGGAGGATTACATGAGCTAACAGGTGTAGAAGGCACATTATAAGTACCATGACTTTGCTGGAGACGGAAAATATAATATGCAATTGATAATTGCCAGTTAGTAATTTTAACTCTGAAGACAGTTTTAGACTGTATCAGGAACTGCACTTAACAAATTAACAAGTAATCGAAACAGTTATTGAAAATCAAATTGCAATTAAAACACAAATATTTGTAATGGACTTTTTCCGAACTGCCTTTTCCCTTAAAGGTGATAACCAAAAGATGAGTTTAGTTTTCTCTTTTTATTAAGCATTGCTTATACTAAGGAGCTAGAAGATGAGAGGACTTCTGAGAAGCCTGTCCCAGTTTCAGGTGAAGGATAGCTTATCTGTTATAAAGTAGAAAAGTGAGATTTTAGAGTGAAATCCCCCAAACCAATAAAGATTTTGAAAAAATAGGGATAAGGCTATTCTTACAGGGAAACCTAAACGGAGTTCTACCAACCCAAGACCAGAGATGAGATCACAGACCCCATGGCAGAGACATCCGGGTTCATGACAGCGCAAAGAACAGGCTTGTGAATCAAATGGTATATTCCCAAGTTCTCCACACTGTATTTCTTGATAGTGAATAAAGAAGAAGCCCGATCTTGAGCAGAGCCGTCAGACGCACTTTAGAAAGAGTGTAGGTGAGACTCCGGATATCCCTCAATTATTAAGCACCTTCTGGTCCTTAGTCTTTAAGAATGCCATTAGCGAGATTTGTTATCGCTTGCAAATCTTCCATTTTGGGTGAGTTTTCCTGAATTTGACCCAAAGCAACTGTTGCTCCCTTGTGTTTCTTACCATCTCGATTTTTTTTTGTTAGTGATATGTCATTGATATCTGAAATGGTGACAACTGAGCACTAATATTACTCCTATAATACACTTTCCCTAAACCATAAAAATTTCTAGGTACATAATTGTTCACTGTGGCTATACTTTCAAAACTTGATAATTTTGATAGGAAAAAAAAGGGAAATGTAATGTTTTGTTTTGCAATATCTTAACGTCTATAAACATTGAGTATGAATTTTCTAATTCAAGGAATTTTAACAAATAAGCAAAACATTAG
The DNA here is from genome assembly GCF_014885135.2 of Alexandromys fortis. Taxonomy (NCBI): domain Eukaryota; kingdom Metazoa; phylum Chordata; class Mammalia; order Rodentia; family Cricetidae; genus Alexandromys; species Alexandromys fortis. The sequence goes on from NW_026067949.1 coordinate 39,344,097, forward strand.
CATAAAGTGTTTATGTTTGTTAGCTTGTTTGTGTGTTCAGTAAATATCTGTGCAGTGCTGGCTATGCGCGAGACAATGGTGACCCTCCCAAGTGTGTCAGAAATAATGGTTACTATATGATTTCTTTCTAAAGCTCTGCTCTAAATAAGTATCCTGAGACTGGCAAGATGTCCAGTGAAGCTCACTGACTTAGCAGCTGTCTAGGATCAAATTCTCACACATGAAGTTCCCAGGATGGTGCCTTCTACCTACCAAGATAGAAGTTAATAAGGTGACTGTGCTCATTCATAAATAATACTATATGAGGTATGTTTATGACTCTACAAAATTCGGGCATCTGACAGTCCTGTGAGCCTAGAGGACTATCCTAACTTTTGTGTCTTCAGATTTCACTCATTCGGATAGGCATTAATGGCAGGTTGGCCAGGCTCTTGAATGAAAAATGTAAAATATTTTATGTAAAATATTTTGAAAATATTATAAATATTAACAAAAATGAAATATTATCCTAGCTGTTAAAATCACTATTTTGAAATATATAGTTATATCAAAGTAGCTTTTTCTATCTTTAGATATGGCAAATCCTATTTAGAAATTTATATTTTTTACTTTTCCTCACTACTTAATAAAAGAAGTTGTAGAAAGTTATCACACTGGCACCAGTCTCAATCGCCTGCTAGCTCAGCTTCTCCTCAGGTGTAAGCTTCTCTACAGTGGACCGGGGGTGGGGGGGGTGGTCTCTGAAGTTCATGACTTCTAACCTGCCTCACTCCACAAGAACCAACACAAAGTTACAAGGAGAAAAAGCTGAAGGAACAGCCTAGGTACTGCTGGGCTGCTGCCGTGAGGACTGCTTTCAAACAAATCATCACCACCATCACCACCACCACCACCATCACCACCACCAGCAGCCTTCAATTCAGAATCAACCAGGACAAAGTGTGATTGTCTTTCCCAGTGCTGTCCCAATTAGTAACTATTGAACTTGGCAACAAGAGATAATGCTGCTGCTGAGTTTTTTTTTTAACAAAATAACACCAATATTTAAACACAGAGATTACTTAATGCAGCCCACTAAAAAGATTCCAAAACTCTCTCAAGCTTAACTGACATTTGAATCCCTGAAGGATCCGTCCCCAGCCATGCTCTCAAACTGGGGAAGCTATTCACTGACAGACAGCACAGCACAGCAACGAAGCAAGGCCCAAAGGAAACAAAATGAACTTACCGATGCAGATACATCATGAATGGGAGCAAGGGAGCTTTCCGATGCCAGCCACTGAACAGGACGTTCCAATCAACTCTTTGACATCCCTACAGGTATTAGACATCTACTACTGGAAGGAATAAGGAAACAAATGACAAGTAGTTGGAAAGAAACGAGTTTGACAAGTCTGAACACAGAAGCCTCAGCCCATCGGAGAGCTTGGAGAAAGCAGGCAGAGAAAACATACTCCCAGCAGGAAACAAATGGTTCTGGTTCTCTTCTCTCTCTCTCTCTCTCTCTCTCTCTCTCTCTCTCTCTCTCTCTCTCTCTCTCTCTCTCTCTCTCATATATATTGACTACCTTTGTTAAATAAGAACGTGGTTCCATAGATTTAAGTGAGAAATATATTATGAAGGCAATAGGATTAAGAGTTTAAAGGAGATTATTGGCAGGCATAGGACTATTTTAGGGACAACAACATAAAAGTGCTCAGAAAGAATCAATCATGCAATTCTGGTTGAAAAACACTCATCTTAAGTGTCAGCATATAGTGAATTTAGCACAATGCTAATTTATCATAAAAGATACATTGTTATAATAATCAATACACTAACAGTTTACTTAAATGCCTACTGTAAAATATAGGCAAATAAATGAATGTCAAATGAGATGTTTTAAAAATGACCTAATGTAATAAAGAGCAACATGTATATTGGTTTTTATCAGAGTGGGAAAAACCTAAAAAGAAGAAATAAGTTCTTTCATTTAGGCAAACAACACAGCGCATGTGTGCTCATTGTTCACATTAATATCTTAGTAGCAAAACTGACGCCTCCATCTCTTTCTCTTTGACTATTCTGATGAAAGGAGCTTTGATTAACTCTGTTTCTGTCATTCATTGCCCGCCTTGTAGAGCAGATAGAGTATGCAGTGTGATCCAGTTTCTTCCATCATTCTGTGCCCCTGGGGTAGTCCCTTTCTCCCTCCAGATGGCAGTTGCACAGTCCTCTACGCTGGGGTAGTCTCTTTCTCCCTCTTGGGTAGCAGTTGCTCCTACATCACTGCCAGTATCCTTAACATATCACTACACATCTGACAAGTTAGAAATAAAATTAAGTGTGATGCTATATGTGTGAAAATATCACAGTGCAGTCAATTACTTAGAGCCCTAACTAAAAATTAATAATATAAATGTTTCAAATATAAAACTCTTTCATCATTATGGATACCGTACATCCCAAATCAAGATGTCAACAGACTGTGATCTTTCTAGAGGAGTCTAGGGAGGACTCATTCCTTGATTTTTTAAAATTGAGATACTGAGTGTTGAATCAATAGCCTCACATATGCAATGGTATTGCTGTATTAATGGGCTATATACCAAACATTTTAAGACAGGCTCTTGTTGAAGCCCTCAGGCTGCCCTTGAATTGGCATTGTATCCCAGACAGGTCTTTGACTTGCAGTCTTTCTGCTTTAGCTTCCAGGTGGCTGGATTGCAGGTTTGTAGCATCAGGCCTAGCCTCCTCTCGCATCTTCCAGCTCTTATGGACCAGGGACCCCTTGGCTTGTGATTGGTAACTCCAGCTTCTGCCTGTAGCCTCTCCTGGCTGTCTCATCTGCCTCTCCTTTTTCTCTCTCTTTTACTTTTGAATGTTATTATATAAATACATATAGAACATAAAACTCACTATATAAACCACTCTGTAGCAAATAATTTTCTGAAATGTTTTCCGTGAGTCCCTGCCTTTGATTATTCGGGCATATACCCAGCAATGGAGCTGCTGAAGTGTATAATAATTTGTGCTTAGTTTCTTGAGAAGCCAAGTAGTGTGCTCTGATGCAAAGATATTTTAAATTTTGATGTAGTCCAATTTACTTATTTCTTCTTTAGTTGTCAGTCATTTTGGTTAGGTGTCCAAAAAATCCACTGCCAAATCCAATGCCATGAAATTTGTCTACTATATTTTTTTACTCTAAGATTTGTATTCTTTGGCTCCTGCCCTTAAGGCCTTTGGTCCTGTTATAGTTAATTTTTATGTGTGATGCAAATTAAATGGTATAAATTTCATTATTTTGTAAGTGGATATCTAGATTTTATAATTAATTTTATTTATTGAAAACATTATATCCTTTACTTATTGGATTGTTTCTATTCTCATTCATTAGTTTATGCATCTGTTTGTCTTTCTTCAAGTACTGAACTTTTTAGAGTATTTTTATGTATTTCTGGCTGTCCTGGAACTCATTGGTAGAAAAGGCAGGCTAGCCTCATACTCATAGAGATCCACCTGCTTCTGTCTCCAGAGCACTGAGATGAGAGGCGTGTGCTACTATACTTGTCTTAGTCTGTTTTACAATAGATGTCTTTAAATTTTTAAAAGTGTGTGTGTGTGTGTGTGTGTGTGTGTGTGTGTGTGTGTGTGTGTTTAAATGCAATGCAGGCTGTGAGCTGGCTCATCTTGCTCACAATGGAAGTCAGGTTCTCTGCCAGACTTCTGCCAAGTCACCTCTGCAGCCCCAGCACTACACTCTTGATTAGTTTTGCCACCTGTCTCGAGATCCAGAAGTATGAATCTCCCATCTTTTCTTTTTGAAATCATTTGGAATAATCAGCACTCTTTGAAATTCTGTATAAATGTTGGTATGAGTTCTGCCCAAATTGTCATTGAGATGATTAAAAGTCGTTGTCTAGTAATCCCCATGTCCATCCTTCCTCTGGAATTGTTCCTGCTAATCATTGTTTTTCCTGTAAATGGATCACACTTTCTTATTTTTCTCATTGAAGAATAGACACGAAATATTATGCTGTTAAAGTGGCTATCAGATTACCCCTTCCCACATTTGTTACTGTCGTTTTCTGTTGCTTGTATGTTTACTGATTTATTCAAGGCATTCTTGTAAATACTATGTTCTTTGTCATGGATGGTCTCTAAAGCCTTGGTTTCTTTAGTTTATCGAAGACTAGATTTCTTTAGGTGCATAGAACCCAGAAATGTGACAAAAGAAACAAAATACTCTCCCAGATCTTTCAAACTTGGCTCTAGGAAGAAGTACGGCCTCAGCACTTACAACTCTTTCTTACGACTTCCCTTGATCTCACATACCTATTAACTTTCATCATTTTAAGTGGTCTCAAAATGGTCTTTTATATTTGCATAAACATTTATACTTCTTTTTTCATACTAACATTAATATGGGATACACACACAGAAGTACTCTTGGAATAATAAATTACAACTGTTAGTATTTCTTCAATGAGAATGATTGCAGATTCGGGCCACTGTGCTAACAGTTTTATTCTCAAGCTAAATACACTGATCACACGGAAACAGTTCTAGCTGAAGTAGGCAGGGCATGCTAAAATCCCGCTTACTCAGCATTCTGGAATCTCCCGAGAGAGGGTGGCTGTGAACGCTTTTGTCCTTGAAACTTCAGGAGGAGCCTGTTTTCCCTGTTCCACGGAAAAGCAAGGATACATCCTGATAATGATGTAAAAAATGCTATTTGAATTTCTACTATACCGTTCATCCTCTTAATAAATGAATAAGATGGGAAAGTGTAGATGTTTTAATGTTGCTAGTCAGTGAAATTAGTAGCAAGTATTTGATATAAATATGAAAGGCTTTTTAAATTAAAAGATTACTGTGTAAACCTTTGTTTTAGCTTCTGCAACACTGAGAGGTGCAATCTGGTTGTAATTTTGTCAAGTTCAAAGGTAATCCTTTGGCAAGGCAATCCCTTTGGCTTGTTCCAAAAGCCTTGGGAAGTTTGCTCAAGTTGAGAAAACTTCTCTCTTTCCTGGAACAAGTAAACCCAAAGGCACATCATTGTTCTGATGAAGAAAAATGTACCAAGATATAATTTGAAACTAATTTAGAACATGGTATGGAGTGATACAGATTATCCGGTCACAGTACATGGATTTGGCTGGAAAGAATCTTCTGCTATACCAGAGGCCATGGAAGTTCTACTTCCTTCCATACACTTCCTTTCTTCCCTTGTCTACTGGGTGCCATGTGATGTCTCACCCTGGTTTTAATCAGAGTTCTCTTAGAAATAAGCTACTGAGGGTTTCATCAGCAAGTACCTTGGGAAACTGCCTGGTGCTTCTGGGTATAGGGTCACCTTTTGTTGATGATTAGTCTTGTCCCCTCGACAGAATCTAAACTCACCTTCCAGGTGAGCCTCTGGACATGTCTGGGGCTATTATCTTGATTGAATTAATTGAGGCAGTCCCTTTCTGGGATCCTAGACCATGTAAATGGTAGGGAATGTTTCTCTGTCTCACCAGCGAGCTCCCAAATCATGACAAAAAAGCTTAATATTAATTATGAAAGCTCAGCCTATAGCTTAGGTTTGTTCCTAACTAGCTCTTATAACTTAAATTAACCCATTTATAATAATCTACTTTTCACTTATAATAATCTATGTTCTCTCATGGGGCATGACCTCTCTTCCATCTTGCACCTCCTTCCTGTCTCCTGGCATCTCCTGTGTACCCAATTCTCCTCCTCTTCCTCTCTCTCCCAGGAAACACCATCTATACCTCTTGCCTGGCTATTGGCCATTCATCACTTTATTAAACCAATCAGAAGGTGACTTGACAAAGACACATCTTCCAGCGTACAAACATTCTGCAGCCGTACATAGAGAAAGGGAACCCCAAACCAGCATGCCTTACCACCTTCTGTTCCTGATTATGGATGCCATGTGAGCAGCTGCTTCGTGCTCCACCATTTCACTTCCCTGTCCTATCAGTTGTACCGTGAACTATGAGCTATAAGCCCTTCCTCCCATAAGTGGCTTTGGTCAGGATCTTTTATCTCAGTGTCAGAAAAGAAACTCGGGCAAAACTCAGGCTGTTTTTGACCAACCTGACTAAGTGGTTCTTAGGTTATTGTTAGAATTGTTCTATGGCTGAAATGTGGAAGAGTTTGGAACTTTGAGGTAGGAAAGCTCTTAAATACAGGAAGCAGGGCTTAAGGGCCTGTAGTTTGGAACTTTGAGTTAGGAAAGTTCTTAAATACAGGAAGCAGAGCATAAGGGTCCATGGTGCTGGGATCTTGAAAGAAAAAATGATGAGAGAAGCATGGCCAGTGGAGGCCGAGCTCATGAGCTTTCAGACAGGAACAAGACTTCTATTCACTTATCTAGTCATATTGTATTTTGGCCAAGAATCTGGTTTTATTTTGCTGATATCCTAAAAGATTAAATGTGGTTGAATTTTGAAGATGATGGATGATGATAACGATGACATTATGGTGATGGTGGTAAAGATAATGATGATTACCTTTACTATTACTGTTTGTGGCAGATGAAATCTCAAGACAGAATCATATTTGGCCTGGTGTGACAAGGTGCTATCCAGTCCAGCAACATAGCCCCAATGGTCGTATAGTGACAATTTTATTTTAGGGATACCCCAAAACTGTCTTATTGGTCTTAAGACCCATTCAATAGAAGGGGATTCAAACTGGGTACTGTAAACTTAGCCAAACACCTTTGGGTAGAGAGGTCGTAGTAAGGAAAACTATTGCTACTATTTTCCTAAATCAATACAGTTTCTCACTGTATTATAAACCCTTATTCTTATAGCTGTAAATAATGGAGCTCTCCCCACTTCTATTACTTAGGGTTCCTATTGTGTGATAATATACAACCAAAAGTAACTTGGGAAAGAAAGGGTTTATTTCACCTTTAGATTATAAGTTCATCACAAAGGGAAACAAGGGCAGGTACTCAGGCAAACATAGGAGCAGAGGCCATGGAAGATGACTGTTTTCTGGCTTGCTTCCCATGACTTGTTCAGCCTGCTTTCTTACACTGCTTAGGATCTCATAGTACCCAACCAAGGAGTGGTACTGCCCAGTTACTTGGACCTTCCTATATCAAATCAAGAAAATGCATGACAGGTCAATCTAGCAGGGGGATTATTTTTTCAATTGAGGTTGTCTATTTCAAAATGTCTGGCTTGTGTCAAGGTGACATAAAACTAAGCAGGTCACACCTTAATAGGGAAGCTTGTTTTTGTAGCAGACAGAGCCTTGTACAAAGATCTACAGTGGATTAAAAGGCAGAGAGTAGGTGACTGTAGATTGACCATATACAACCCTGTGTTGTATAAGCACCAGTTCAATCCCTATACCTATGATTCAGGGAGCATCCCAGAAATGAGGAGAGATAGAAATACACTAAGAGCCAGAGGGAAAGAATGCCTGCTGAGAGCTGGTTGACTTCTAGATACAACATATAACTGAAATTGTAGTCATAGTATGCTTGCTTAAACAAAACCTGCATAATGACCATGCAAGATACAAGCTGACATGCCAAAATGAAAAGGGAACATTTCACAAGGCCTCACCCCTAGATGAAAAGCTATGGACAATTAAAGGATGCCAGAGAAGGAAGAAACAGTTTTCTCCATGGAAAGGGCCACTTATTGGTTATCTAATCCCCAAGTGGTCATCTCTGAGCACATGTATATATGAGAAACAATAAATGGACTCAGTAATTTTTATGTGTGTGTATGTATAACAATAATAATTGTAGAAGGGGTAATGAATTTGAGATGGAGTTGGAGCAGAGGGGAGAGGAACAGGGGGAAATGATGTTAACAAAGTGTGCTTATGTACAGACTTCTCAACAAAATGTATCAAAAGTAAATAAGCCTAAAAATAAGGAGTTCTCTGATTTTGAAAAGTCAATGCCCAGGAAAGAGTTTCCCCAGGATCAGTGCACAGATGCTGATCTGGCTGTGGTCCAAGAGGTTCAGGCAATAGCCTGAATGTAACAATGCCCTTCTTGTCATACTGACTTTGTTAGCATGGAAGATGAAAGGCTGAGAAGGTCAGGAATTGGACACTAGGCCAGGCCTTGTATGGTAGGCTTGAAGTCCCAGAAAGAGGCCTGAGAAGCCATTATGTGCAGCTGTGGAGTTGAAACCTAGGTTCCAGTCCTGGAGACTCCAGATGCTGGAGATGTCAGTACCATGCAACATAGAACAAGGAGATCTAAGGCAATGGAATGTAGGCAACCTAGGAGAAAAACCTTTGAGTGCTTAAGACAGTTGTCTTAAGGTTACTATTGCTTGTTGAAAAACCTTGGCCAAAAGCAAGTTGTAGAGAAAAGGATTTATTTGGCTTATAGTTTCACATCATAGTCCATCATTGAAGGAAGTCGAGACAGGAACTCAAGCAAGACTGGAACCAAGATGCAGGAGCTGATGCAGAGGCCATGGAGAGGTGCTGCTTATTAGCTTTCACCATGTGGTTTGCTCGACCTACTTTCATATAAAATCTAGGACCACCAGTCCAGGAATGGCCCTACCTACAATGGACTAGCCCCTCCCCCATCAATAGCTAATTAAGAAAATGCCTTACCGCCAGATCTTATGGAGGCATTTTCTCAATTGAGGATCCCTCCTTGCTAATGACTCTAGCTTGTGTCACATTGACACAAAACCAGCCAGCACAGCAGCATAGCTGGGAGGAGGGATGTCAAGCCTTTTAGAGTCTAGTTGATTACATTACAACCCCTAGATGGATACAGAGCTTCAGTATTTAGTGTTTGCCTTGTGGATTTTGGTGGTCTTTCTTTCTCCTTTCTTTCTTTCTTTCTTTCTTTCTTTCTTTCTTTCTTTCTTTCTTCCTTCCTTCCTTCCTTCCTTCCTTCCTTCCTTCCTTCCTTCCTGTCTGTCTTTCCTTCTTTCTTTCTTTCTTTCTTTCTTTCTTTCTTTCTTTCTTTCTTTTTTTTTTGTGTGTGATTATTTCTTGCTATGCCCTTGTCTTTCTTCTTTAAAATAGTAGCGATATTTTGTGTCACTAGATGTTGGAAATTTGCAAATTATTTTTGTTTTTCTAAGAGATTACGGTTAAGTTTTTGGACTTTTATAGTGTTGAAATTGTTAATGCTTGTTGGAACAGTTGATGTCAGGTTGAATGCATTTTCCATCATCAGATGACCATGAGTCTATAGATACAAGAGATTATAGATTAGAAATGACGTGTTTTAGTTTCGAGCTGACAAGAATGAAGTGGTTAATGGTTAGTATAGTTGTCAACTTGGCAGGACCTAGAATGGCCTGGGATATGAGCCTTTGGGCATGTTTGTGAGTAATTATTCTGATGGCATTGACTGAGGATGGTAAGATATGCCCATTGTGGAGGTGAATCCCTGGAAGGAATCCTGAACTCTGTAAGTAGAGAAGATAACAAAGAACTAGCAGGTATTCACAACTCTCTTCCTGATTATGGTTGCCCCGTGACCAGGTGTTTCAAGCTGCTGCCAATTACATTGCTCTGCTCTGGTGGACTGCCTTGAAATGTGAGCTGAACTAAGCCCTTTTCTCTTAAGTTACGTTGTCAGAGTCTTTCCTGGCAGGAACACAAGAGAAACTAAGATACCCTTGCAATTTACAATGACGTAGGCAGCTGAAAACCGAAAGAATGCCTTTTGCAAAGACAGAAAAGTTCTTAGTCCATCTCAAATTGCTTTGCTGCACTGTATAGGAATGGGAACATATTAGAATCCATAGCCCACCTAATAGGAGTTGAGGATAGAAGTGGTTACCCCAGATAGATGAAAGAAAGGGGGATGGAAATGGGGAGATGTTTGTCTGTGGAAATAACAGTAGATTTGGGTAGGCATAATTTCTTGTTGTCAGTGACACACTAAAGACAGTTAACAACAGAATAGTTAAACAATAAAATAGAAGATTTTGAATGAGCTCATAAGTGAATGGTGAAAATGTAAGGTGATGGCATGATTGTTGCTGTAATCAGTTGTTATGCAATACATACATTGACTTTAAACATCGCATTATACTTCATAAATATGTGTAAATAATTATGTGTCTATTAAAATAAAAACAATCAGTTAAATTCTCAATATAAGAGTTGGTTTTCAAAACTCAAGTCAGCAGCAGCTGATGATCTAGCAGATTGTCAGAGTTTGACTGTTTACTTACAACGCATCTGCTGTGCATGGGTCAAAGCCCTACGGAACTGGAAACCCAAGCTAGCACAACTGAATGATGTCTCAGCAGTTTGTTCTGCTGACTTGCTGACCCCTCACAGCTTATAGGTTCTTCACAGGCCGTCTTTCATCCTGCTGCCCAGCTCCTTCCTTCAAGTTTTATACACTTCTACTCAATAAATTGGCTGTCATGTACTGTGACCGACAATGAAAGGGACTGAGTAGGTATTGAATATTAAATTAACAATCCAGCTCTTGAAGATGATTTTAGAGCCTACTCAACTGAGGAAGCGGGTGACTGAGTAACGAACAACCCACTAACTAGGGGGCATTTTCCAATATATGTAATTTAACATTTGTGGTGGTGTGAATGAGAAATGTCACCGTAGACTTGTATTTTTGAGCACATGGTTCCCAGCTAGTGGCACTATTCAGTAGGTTATAGGGCTTGGAGAAGGCACAGCTTAGCTGAAGGAAGTAGATCTCTGAGGTTAGGCTGTAAAGGGTTAGACCTCACTTCCTGTTCTCGGTACCTCTGTGCTTCCCACTCCTACCATGCTTCCGTACCATGCTTTCCCCATCATAGACTAAATTCTCTGTCCTTATAGGACCATAGGCTGAAGTGGAGCTTTCCTCCTTAGGTTGTTTCGTGCCGTGATATTTTATCCCAGCATCAGAAGAGTGACTAACACAAGAGCAAGAGGAACTGCTGAGCCCCTGCTCCAGTCCCCGAGGTTTCTATTGATAGGGCATTTCTGTGTCTGTCTTTCATATCTCTGAAAATTTTAAACTTCATTTACATATCTTCTCCTTTCCTTTCTAGGGGGCTCATCATTTTGAACTTCTTATTAATTAATACACTTCTTAGTTGTATCTGTGAGGCTACTGATCTCATCAGCTATCCTTCCTCATTTCCACTCTGTCCTAGGTCTAATATTCCCATCTTTTTATGCATCTTATGGTCACAGTCTTAACAGCATTCTCCTTCTTGATCAAGGTGACATCTTTCCTCAACTATTTAAGTTTTGACGTCTCGTCTATTTTACATCCTTGAGTGTCTGAGAATATGCTATCTCACCTATTATTCTCATGAGGAAGTTCAGGGTGTTTATTTTGGAATATGACTTCACGTTTCCCAAGAGGAGTCAGCTATTTTATCTGGCACTGTGAACTGTGGAAGAGCCAAGCCTGCCCATTACCTGGGTCAAGGTGAGTTTTAAGGAACAGGTTTGGGGTGAATTCCAGGGTTGAGATCTTACAGGCCACAGTAACTATTACAGTTCCCTCCCATTTGCTAACTAGCTCCAACTAGCTTTCCCTGATAAACTCCCAAGACTGAAGCAGTCCTAGAGCTGGGGAGATGATTTAGCAGCTAAAGTGCTTGCCACAAAAGTGGGAAGACCATGGTTCAGTTTTGGACAGGACACATAAAAGTCATGAGCTCTGGTTTTGATTGACAGGTCGTGTATGAGAATAACATTATCTTATTTTAAAAATAAGAAGTAAATATATGGGGTTGGGGAGATGGCTCAGAGGTTAAGAGCACTGGCTGCTCTTCCAGAGGTACTGAGTTCAATTCCCAGCAACCACATGGTGGCTCACAACCATCTGTAATGAGATCTGGTGCCCTCTTCCTGACTGTAAGCATCCAAGCAGACAGAATACTGTATACATAATAAATAAATAAATCTTTTAAAAAAAAGAAGTAAATATATGAATACATTTTTATGTGTGTGACATAAAATGTATACACATTTTATAATGTATACACAAAACTCTACATTTCAATTTGCTTAAGAGAACATGGGGGAGAGGATGTCAGATTATTTAAATATCATCTACAGGGAGAACCTTAAACATCATTTTCTTGAGGAGCTCTGCCAGCAGATGGCACTATAGTAGCACATTTGGTCTATCATAGGCAGCAGTGGGACTGGTTTGCTGTTTTCCCATTTCCTAGACTCGATTATAATGAAATTGTAACGACAGATTGTATGGTGCAGCTCTTATTTTATTTGAGCTGATTGGATGCTTGCCCACGTAGAATTCGTGTTACCTCAATGGTTAATTCTTACTTTTTTTTTTTGTTTTTGGTTTTTTTTTGTTGTTGTTTGTTTGTTTGTTTGATTGCCATAAATACCTCTTCCTGGGTTAAGAAATAGTTTTGTCAATTTACAAAAAAAAAAGTTCTTTTTTTATTTTTAATACACCATTAATTGGTAGTATTCTTTTATCTTTTTCTAGGTAGGTTAAAAACTCCGTTTCTGTGATTTTGACGTCAGCCTCACCTGTGTACAGGGTTGTGCTACTACATCTTGAAGAGTTTTGTTTCAGTTATCAGAAGAACGTAAACATGGCCCTGGCATGGCAGCAAACACATATGCCTCAAGGGGCTTACTGCTGTAGATGGCAATTATCCAAGATACGATTAACTTTTTTTTTGATTGTCTTGACAGTAGAGACCCAGTTTTGAACACAGATGTATATACATCTGGAATGCCTGATACCTAACATATGGAGGCTATCAATACAAAAAATGCAGCTATTGCCTCAAAGGAAATAAGATATAGTATATTCTGGACCAAATATGAGTTATCATGACCTGGAACTACATATTCAAGTTATGCTAAAAAGCCATGTTCTAATGTGGTATCATGTTTGTTAAAGTTTTATAAGTATAGAGCAAAAGAAAGGTACGAATTAAGGCAATGAAATATTTTGGTATGACTATTAGGTAGCAAGTTACCTCAAAACAAAGAAGACTCTGAGGCAGGCCTCCCAAGCTATATGATGGCATCCTTAGCTTATGGGTTCATGGAAGCTAGCTTTCTGTTAGTACATTCTAAAAAAATGTACCAAACAGTCACAAGAATGTTAGTTCCCACACAGAGGTGGGAAATGAATGGCTCCTAAGGAGGTTAAAGATAAACTCAGATAATTGGACCTGCAACATTCCAGCTCTCTGTACTCATAACTGTATAAGAAGTTAACCAGACTTTTAGAATCTTAAACACAGCTGTGACATTTTTATTTATGGGACCTTTCACTCATAGGTTCAAGAAACTTGTAAGATGAATGAAGAAGTGATCATAAAAGGCGCTTCCTAGGATAGTAAAGTTGTATCTTTAGACTTTTCTGTGGTGACAGAGTAGCAGCCGTTAGTCACATATGGCTATTTTTTTGTATTTTGTTTATAACATGATTAGTGCAAATGAGGAAATAAAATTTTAACTTTAAAAATTAACTTAAATCTGGATAGGGCTACCATATTGGACAGAGTACCTTGTAGGGCTTAGTGATGCTTTGTGTCCTACGGGCATCTCGTGTAGAAGTGGCAGAAGTGCCTATAATGATCTCCCTACTTCCCCAAACAAAGATGCATCTGTGACAAAATGTCAATGGTGTGAAAGTTGAACCATCGCTCAATGACAACTCAGAGAAAACAAAATTGGTTTATTATCATAAATACCTTTCAGTATGTACAGTGTAATATATTAGGCACCAATCAATACAAAACCCCAGTGAAAACCTTAACACAGCAGTTAACTCATCAATTATAAAAATAAGATAAGCTGTACAGAGTAATTCTGCATTTGGTTTGACACTACTTCATTCTCACAGGTGAGATTGAAAAATAGACAATGAAATACATGTGAAAATACCAACTTTATCATTGAAACTAAGGTAAACAGAACAGAATGCTGGTAGGAAGAGGAAGTGAGCTCAGAGACGCCATGCTCCCCTCTCCAGGGCAGACGCGATAGCTCTACTCTCTGAGGCACACGTGATGAAGCCCCGACCCAGGATGGACGTAGGCTAGACTCTTCCCAGTAAGACTGATGCTACACACATTATTAGAAATGGGCTAGTCCAGGTGCGAGAGTTAGCCAAGAAGAGGCTAGATATAATGGGCCAAGCACTGTTTAAAAGAATACAGTGTCTGTGTAATTATTTCAAGGCATAAGCTAACCTGATGCTTTCCAGATTATTTGAATGTCTTATATAAATATTCTATCATAGAATATACATGCTATTTAACAATAAATTCAGTTCTTGTACAACAATACCTTTGCCAACATCTTATAAAAAATATTTTATGAATATCTACTGGTACTTTAGCTTCTTATATCGGGTATTTACATTTTCTTGGAATTAATTAATGCTAACTTCTCATCTTACAAGTACTTAATTGTTCTAAATCTGGTTGAAAATAAGTTAAATAAAATGAATTAAGATAATATAAAGTACAATTGAAAAAATAAACTTGTATAAGTATTGCAACATCTCTCATTTTATTTGTTTTTTTCATGTCAAAAACACTGAATATATTTAAAAGCGCTTAAATGGAAATTTGATAACTTTGGGCAATAGAAAGCAATGCTTTTTAAAAATCTTCTGAGATTGGCTCTATCTCAGCGATTGAACATCTCTCATTTTAGATATGGAACTGAAAGTAACTTTATTAGACTCTTGCCCATTTGCATTTTATTCATGAAAGGGCACCAAAAATATCACTTTTTAATCTTTTATGTGATTAAAAAACCCACTGCTTCAAAATATACATCAGCTAAATTGTCTAATAAAATATGTACAAATATAAATACGACGCTTCAGGGAAAGATTCGATACGTATCTGAAGAGGAAGGGAAATGAACCTGCTCATTGCCGTCTCCAAGTCCCAGTCTCTGGTCTAGTGCTTGCCCCATCATTTGTCACCATTGGCTTAGACTGAGTAACTTGGTCTGCCTAGTCAGTGGACCGACAAACTGCCAAAGAGAATTCTCTATGAAGACGACAGAAACTATGGAGACACCAGAGAAGGGTCTGGAGAGAAGCAGAGAGTGGCGGTGCAGTTAGTATTTAGTTAATCTCCCGATTACTGTAAATTGAAAAAAACATGAAGTAGGAAAACAGAGGTGAGTAGGGCGGTAATGAGATGCTTTGTGGAGCAGACAGCATCCTTTGTGTTCAAGGTTGGTGGAAACGTTCCAGTAATGCGGAAGAAAGTCTGTCCCCTTCTGATTTAAGGTCACCGCAACATACTCGTTTGCATCTCGAACTAGATGACCACGTTCCCGGTAATGAACACTGAATGAAATTTGCCAGAGGCCGTGTGTGACACTCCAGTTTGAATAAGGGGTGGCATTAGATGTTAGTTTTAGATTTAATCCAGTTCCGATAATGAGTCACTCTCGTGTAAATTCCGGGCTTGTTTTCTTTTCCACAGTCAATTCCCCAGCTAACAATGCCAAGAAGATACCAGATATTTCCATCTTGTGGAATGACCAGGGGCCCTCCAGAATCACCCTAGAAAAGAAAGGAAATATAATCAATGTGAGAAATATTGTTTCCGAAATGAAAACTAATTGGCTCCTGTCTAATACATCCATATCGGAAACGAACACTCCGACTTTTCCACAAAACTTCTTTAACTTTACTAGCTAGAAGTGATGCCTTGGTTTAAATTAAATTTTCACCTTGTTCCACTCTTACTAATCAGTAGAAGAGTGTTCTGGAATGCTCTCCCAAATGTGCAGTATTTATTAATGAAAGGCTATGGCAAGTGCCCAGTAAACACCTTCAAATACCTAATTTCAGTTACCTTTAACGTAAGATTTCAACAAGAGATTTAAAATTTATCTTTATGTAATAACTTTATCCTTTCCAGAAATAAAAATTATCCTGTGATAGTTTATTACAATTTCTTAGAATGAGGGAAATGGTAGAGTCTGGAGGAGGCAGAGGCTCCTGAAGCAACTTTGAGGCTCCCTCCTTTCCACATTCCTCCTGTTCTTAGTCTCTTCCAGTGTCTGGTGCACAGCATGAATACCCTGATTGACTTAAGGCAACCCTCCTCAGCTGCTTTCCCTCAGGCCTCCACTACAATTGAGTTCCTCACGCTCTTACTGTACTGCCAGTAAAAGGAAATAAGGAAGTATAAGCCAATGAGCCGAGAATGTCAGCTCCTGTGTAGATCATGTTTAGTCTCTGAGTCTTGTGATTCCAGTGTATGTTGGATACACATCTTGCTTCTCCTTCTCAAGGGGGGATTTGGAAAGATACCTTGTATTCTAGAATGTGTAGCTAAACCCTGACTTTCTTCCTTTGTTTTAGTAACCCATGCCCTAATGAAATTGTAAACTCATTGTGTTTGTCTTAAATTTCAGTTTCCTTCAGCAATGTCTGTAGTAACCTGTGATTCACAAATAGCTGAATAAATGAATGTATATCTATTATCATTGTATGACAACCAATGTCAGGTCAATAAATATGCATGCACACAAAAAAAAATGTCACACATGTGCCAAGTTATCAGAGCCAATATTAATTCTTCAAGAAATCACTAAGTTCTTGTGCCCAGTCACAAATGCTATAGGTCACATCTTTAATTCACTAGTTATTTTTAGATCTTCAAATAGTCATATTTGGAATTGATAATGCGCTTAAATGCTTAGTGCTTGCAATAAATTTGTTGTAAGTATGAAGAAAATGCTATTTCTATAATTTGAAAAATAATCTGTTATATACTACGTTTAAAGGAGTGACTACAGGTAATCATTTTTCCCAATTCTGTAATTCTATTTGGGCATACGTTATTTAATTACAAAGGTTAGCAGATCTTGTCTCACTGTGGCTTGAAGTTAATAGGAATGAGATATTCAAAGTTTAGTTGACTGAGCCTTGATTCTGTGGCTTCATGCCTGTTTTCTACTCTCAGGCTGGATTACTGATCTCTACCAAGAGTTCTGATTTTCAACTGAAAATCTTGCTTAGACAGCTCTGTTCAATACGATGTTTCATAAGGAGCTGTATGTCTTGTTCTCCAGTCCCTCTTCACACCTCTATCCTCCACAAGCTAATTTCATGGAACTGTGCTAAATGACATCACTCTGTGATCAATGATTTCATCCTTATTGAGTAGAGGCAGTTTTTGTGGATTAGAGTATACTTACCTCACAGGCGTCCAGTTTTCCTGTCAAGAACCCAGCACATATCATTCCTGATGATATAGCGCCACCATACACATTCACTTGGTTACATACATCATTACTTATGATCTCTATTTCAACCTCTTGGAGAGAATTGGGAAAGGGACCTAAATAGGGAAACAATAAATGGATGAGAAACTAGATAATTTCAATTTATAAATCATTTAGAAAGACTAGCATTATCAAGAATCACGTTTCATTCTATGGGATCCAATTGCTTCATGAGAAGGATGATGTGTACGATGAAATTGGTGTGGCTTTCTGTTCAAAACAAACATCAGTACAAATAGAAAGAGAGCACAACCCATCATGCTTTTTTTCACTAACCACATTACTTGATTCGTTTGCATTGAATGTAATGCAAAATTGCCATTTACTTGAATGTAATACTGTTTTAAGCTATTCTGTTTTCATGTTTCCATTTACTGCTTCAGTTAAAAATGTCATTCATATGAAATTCTTGCTTTTTTATAAGAGAAGAATTGGCATAATTAATAAATTGGGGAGTTAGTAGCCTTTACATATATGCTATGGCTGTTAGCTTGGTGTTTTTGTGGAACTCCTAACAGTGGGGGTAGGTATGTCTCTGACTCTTTTGCTTGCTCTTGGAACTCTTTTCCTTCTGTTGGGTTGCCTTGTCCATCCTCTATATGAGGGCTTTTGTCTTGTCTTATTATGTCTTGTCCTATTTGGCTGTTGTCTCCCCTCTTTTTTTTAACTTTTTTAAAAATTGTTTTTAAAACAATCTTTTTTTTTATTTTATATATCAATCCCAGTTCCCTTTCCCTCCTCTCCTCCTACTCCCATCAGCTTCCTCACACCACCCACTATCCACTCCTCAGAGAGCTGAGGCTTCTCATAAGAGTCAACAAAATTGGTTACAGCACTTGAGGCAGGACCAAGGCCCTCCCACCTGTATCTAGGCTGAGCAAGGGAAGAAAAGAGATATCTTGATAGAGGGAGCCAGTATGGGGTTAGCAAGAAACCTGGCTGCTGTCTCTTGGAAGTGTGCTCTTTCCTAAAGGAAAACAGAGGAGTAGTGAATCAGGGGATAGGAAATTGGGGCAAAATCTAGGAGGAGGAAAGGAGGTAAAACTGTGGTTGGGGTGTATTATATGACCAAAAAATCCATTTCCAATAAAAAATGAAGGAAGAGGAGAAGAAAGAAGAAGAGGAGGAAGAAGAAGGAGAAGAAGAGGAGGAGGAGGAGGAAAAGGAGAAGAAGCAGCATAGGAACCCAAAACTCATGCTTACATCTAAAAGGCTGTGCTTGCTATTTTTTGAGTATTATTTAATGGAACAAAATGCCAACGTGATATTGTTACCAACTTCAGAAATACACGGGGCAGAGGCTCCCATTTAATATTTAATACCAGGCAGGAACAGGTCTTTGGATTCCTTGCTGAGGACCTTTCGGTTTAGCACTGTGGCCCTCTAGGATTATCATAATTAGTGCTTGCAAATTCTATGAGTCAGACAGACATAACCGACTCCCTACATATGAAATATGTGGACAGAAAGGAGGATATTTGAATGAATATGCTCTGATAAACTGAAAACAAAGTTCTAAGAGTATGAAAGTATAGTCTATAAAATGACTGTCTCTATATTGCTATCTTAACTACTATATCAAATATAAATATATGAGTACTATTTATAGCTAAAGTTTTCACAGTTTTTTGCTGTGACTGTCATGGGATTATCTTGATTTATACTTCATATTTTTTTATTTGATTGGGAATTTCCATGCAGGAGCAACTTAGGTTTGCATTTTTGAATCCTTGTTTTTCCTGATATACTCACCATTTGCTTTCAAAGCTCCCCATCCAGTGACAAACACTTTACTCTTCGGCAAGACTTGAAAGGTAGCATCAGGGAGACAGACTCTGCGCAGGTTTTCAGAAAACAGGACGGGGCTGGAGAGCTTGACCACAGCAATATCATCGTCGTGCTTGTGAGCTGCATAGTTCTCATGAATAATGATGGACGCTATCTTTCTTGTCGTCAGTGGATGGCTTAGGGTTGTCCCAAAACTGACTGTCCACAGTTTGGGGTTTTTGTAACTGATCACAAATTAAAAGAAGCAAACATGGTGAGTTCATTTCTGGTCTAAAGTTGCCCAGGATTCTGGATGAGCAATGGGATTTAAATGTGGGGGACAGGCAAATTCTTTAAAATCATAGTTGATTTGGACTTTCCCACTATTTTTTTAGACTTTCCCATCCTGTTCATTTGCTTCATAGCTGATAAGAAACATTCCATTAAAAGTAGGTTTAGTTACCCTCTTTGAGAATGAGTATGCATTTTAAAGGAAACAAAATATTACTGCTATTTTATAAAAATAATATACAAAATATATTATTTGAAGAAAATAAAAATACTAGATATAATCATCTACATATATTTCTGTAAATACTCATACATACTTATATGCAAAGTCATAAATTTTTATTCATAGGTTCATAGAGAGGAAGACATAGACAAAAAGAGAGAGAAAAAAGATAGAGGCTCAGAAAAAAAGATAAATTTGTAGCCATATGTTATTTTTTAATGACTTTTTTCCATTGGGAATTTTATCCAAAATATTTCCCCCATTTTATTTGAATTTCACTAGGGTTATCATATTTCCTCTTTCTCTCCAACAGTGAAATATGTCAAATATTTAACAGTGTACAAAGAATATAAACATATAGCCCATAATATTCATGTAGAACATCAGATGTTAGTTTAGGCTGGGGTATAATTAATTGCACTAAAAGAAAACATCAATCTATTTCAGGAAAACTGGTGAGCGTACTTGATTTTTCACTGTTGACTTGTTTCTAGTTAAAATTGAGATTACTATAAAAGATACATTCATTTGGAACTGAAAGCAATCTATTCTTTGCCCTATTCTTCAGTAATTGATTTTCTTTTCTACTCCTGCCAACAAGGGGCTAAGAGATTCATGGAAAGGATGAAGAAGAGATAGGAATTATGGAATATGAATGTGAGAAGCAGAGATGCTTGGGACTTCAAAGAGAGCAACCTGAGGACTCACGTGTCAAAGCAGTGAGCAGAGGTCAGGAGCCA
Source organism: Alexandromys fortis (assembly GCF_014885135.2). Lineage (NCBI taxonomy): Eukaryota > Metazoa > Chordata > Mammalia > Rodentia > Cricetidae > Alexandromys > Alexandromys fortis. The sequence goes on from NW_026067949.1 coordinate 39,364,341, forward strand.
CTGGGAGCCAATCAGGGATGCTCCACAGAGGTGGATACCATCCACCTGCAGGCTGCTTTGCCATGGCCAGGAAGCTTTGTCTGCAGGTTTGCCATTAGCAATTCTTGCTGTAAGTGGGTACTCCATCCCCAAGCCACAATCTGCCAGCCAGAACAAAATAACATGGTTATTTGCAGCGACTTGTGAATGTATCTAGATGTCTTCAGCAAAATTAAGCATGAAAATATTTAATGATGTGTCTTGCCTTGAAAATATTCATTAACAGTAAATGTCATGAGGATGATAGATAGTCAGGTTGACCGAGTATACATATTTTTCAATGAAATCATTAATAATTAAAAGTTAACTCTCATTTTAGTGTATTTAAAGTAACTTTCCTTTGATATTAGTTTTTCATATTTTCTGAGTTATGCTATGCATAACAGGTTACTCCAGTGATAGGTGACAATTATTGCAGATAAATTACAGCCATAATATTTTAAAATCTATCAAATAGATAATATTTTACATAACATAGTTAGTAGGTTTCATTTAAATCTATGAAAATTTATATTTTAACGAATAAGTCAAATAAAAATAAGTAGGAAACACTTGTGGAATTTGTTAAGGAGGTCAGCAGTGCATATTACTACTAAAAGAAAATATTGCTAAAAAATTCATAAAAATTCTGTTAGTAATGTTCTCATTGATTAAAAGTCACATATCCATTTAGAAATACTGTAGGTATTTGAGAAATGGGATACATGCAGATAAAGACCAAAGTGTTGTGAGTTTGAGTCTTTGATTTAATAACATATCAGTGACATTCTTGGACTCACCACTGTTTAGAGTATTCTCTGCTTGTGCTGCATTCATTTCTGGAAAAAATGAAATCAAGGTCATTTTTCAGTGACATAAGTGTTATAATTTAAAATACAATGCCTACATGGTATGACATCTTCAGATTGGGAAAAAAATGAACTAATGAAGACAGTCAATATAAAGGCAATAAAATAAGCCATGAAAATGGGTGCTGAAATATGAATTAAGATTCTGACTGCACATGGATTTCAGGAAGATCCTGATATGAGTCTAAAATCATTGTCATAGACAGACATTATTTGTCTGAAAGATTAATGTCATAGCAACTTATTGATGTAAAATTAGGTGTGTAGAGCTATTTTTACCTGTGTCCTCCAACATGAGTAAAAGCCTTTCATTCTGGCTCCACTTGCATGGAGCTGTTTAGGGGTGGTATACAAACCATCTTCAACGTCTGGTATCTAGGATTGGCCCATAGATTTTTTTTCCTATTGTATCAAATTCCACCTGCATCTAACATGTTTTCATTTTTACTTACAGATAAAACTTGAAAGTGATATACTCTGTGACTCTCTATGCCAGCATGTGTAGTGAGATTCGGGTCAAGTATATCGAGATGAAAGCTGGCTAGCATTTCAGGGTCAGCTCTTTAGATCAGTCTCAAGGGACACTGAGTTGGAACCACTGTTAGGAAGTTAATTATAGAACATGCTTAGAATTCAGTTCTGCCAACAGTAACCCCCGCCCCCCGCCATGTCTTCCCTAGCCCTTAAAATAAATGTAGATTTTTCTAAGTGGCCCTAGGTGGTCAGGACCCTATTATGTCCTCGGTGTCACACTGAACTGCTCTTCCTCCTTGACCTTCAAGGTCTTAACTGTGTTCAGGTGTTGCTTCTGTTGGCAGTCTTTAATCAACTAGCTGCCTGCTTCGTCAGAACGCTTTTCCCATGGCCTTTCCCTGCAGGGTTTCCTGTCTTTCAGACCTCAACTTTAAAGATTTCTTCTTTCACAGTGCTTTCCATGACAGAGCAAACTAAAGTCTCAGGTTGTTGTCAGGACAACATTATTTGTTGCTGCCCAGTTTGTTCACTTTCTCCTTTCGGTTAGAATATTGATTCTAGGTGTACAGAGATTTCAGTTCCTAAATTGAATAGCATAGTTGCTGAGTGAATAGATGAATAACCATTATGACTTATAATCTACTGAGTTCTATAAGATATGCACTGTGTTGCATAATATCTTTGTAGTGATGCCATGATACAAGTCTACAGAAGCATGGCGTAATACTTGTTGACAATCAGTCTCAAGGTCAGGCAGTTCGTCCTTCACATGAATGTCTTCTGTACGTTAGTCCTACACTCTAGGTCATAATTCTCAGTGAGTGGATTATGGTTAATTTGTAACTTATTAACAACTTTCTCCTAAACCAGTATCTATCTACTCAGGAAATATTGATCTACTTCTGTGATGGAGCTGTGTCTCATATAGAGGCATGATTCAATAGATGTGCTCTTCTTTTCTGATAGAAATATTGTAAAACTTTAGTTCTGGGCCAAGATTGTTCAGACTCAATTTTCTTTTTTCTTCTTCTGTAAATGCAACCAGCTACTGTAATAGTGAATGCAACCATTCAGTGCATTTGTGAATTTTGCATCAGTGGATTCAACTTACTCTCAGTCAGAAATATTTGCAAAACACTGAATCTGACTTGTATTTTTCCATTATATTCCCTAAATGCCAAGTACTTACATATAATTTATGCTATATTAGATATTGTAAGTAATATATAGTTTATTAAAGTAAATGGGGGGACTGGAGTATTAGTATTTCACCTAACATGCCCAAGGTCCTAGGTTTGAGCTGTGGCACAGTAACACACACACACACACACACACACACACAGTGCATGGGGAGACATGCATATATCGTATAGCAATACTGTGAAATTTTGTAGGAGAGATGTGATATAAAAATTATTTACTACAGTAAAAGAACTCTCAAAGCTATAAAGAAGGTGACAAAATGGTGAAAGACTTCAGAATTTGAGGAAGGAAAAGGGCTGGGCTTTGTGACCTTTCTTTAATTTTACTTATAACCTAGACTAGGGACCAGAAAGGTCTGTCAAAAAGTGGCCGTCAACAAGTTCAAAGAAAACAGTCTCAGGAAATGTCCAAGTTTCCTATGCAAAGTACTAAAAGAAGGGAAGGACAATAGAGATTTACCTAGACCTCTACTGTAAGTCGATTCTACAGAAGCAATGACACCAGGAATCCCCTGACCATCCCAGTTCCCCTGCTGTGACCAAAACACTGGTGGACAAACTATCCATCTGTGGAGACATCTGTAGATTCCTGTCTCTACTCAATGGCATTAGGAGATCCAGGTCCATAGACAGAGTATGAAACTACAGGGCAGTCCAGAGAAGCACATTCTACAGCCATGAATAGCAGGCAGCAAAACAGCATAGTGTTGCAAGAATCTCCAAGACTAAACCACCATTGAAATAACAGAAGTAGGCAAGAATTTAGACTCTCAATGTAGGCAAGATTGAATGTGTGCTAAATGGAAAAAAAATATTTATTCAGGATTAAGATTCTCCTAGTCTATCATGTTCAGAATATACAAATTCTCATAGAAAATGAAACAATACAAGATGGGAAATCTGCAATTTGAATGAGAACACAAACAACCAATGCTAATTCTGAGAGATCTAGAGTGTTAGAAATAATTGATGTAGATTTTGAAGAGCTGCCACAATCAATGATCTTGTAATAAGTGAAACATAGAAAAATATTAACAGAGCAGTAGAAATAATAAAAAAATATTGAAAATGATAGGGATGAGAAAAAATTGCTGTCATATAAGAAAAATAATAGCAGTGATAACAGACCAACTGATTTGATGATATTCCTAGTGCAGATGGATAATGGGAACAGCATCAGTGAACTTGAGGAACAACATCAGTGAACCTGAGGACAGTAGCTGAATCATTCAGCTTTAAGAGCAGAGTAAATGGACCCAAACGAGCAAAGTCTTTGGTGTCTGTGGGATACTTTATAGAACACGGATACTTGTGACTTTCTAGAATGGAGGCAAATAAGAAAATTCCTCACGATTGTTAAAGACAGAAATGTATAGGTTCAAATAATGAGAAAACTCCAAATAGGGCAGAGTACTGAGAGTCATCATAATGAAACCGTAAAGAAAATAGACATGAAGGAGAACAGAATGAGTCTGAAATTGACTTTTAAGAGACTCCTTTTGTATCTCGCCCACTTTCAAGGAACTGAATTAGCTTACAGAATTATAAGGCAAACATTTGCCAGATCCAATCCCCTCCCAGTGCTGAGCTCAGCGTGAGTGTGCATCACTGAGTAGCGCAAACATTTCCTGCACCCAAGGAAGCATAGTGTGCTGTGAAAGAAAAAAGATAAAAAGTCAAAAAAATTCTTAAACAAGTCTGTGGAGCACAGGTGTGTGTGTGTGTGTGTGTGTGTGTGTGTGTGTGTGTGTGTGTGTGTGTGAAATAATTAGACAGGAGACTGAAGTTCTGTTAGGGGACAGATTAGCTGATGTCTATATGGATCAACAATGATGGAGATCTGGAGACAATCTTGTGAAGGACATCAATATCCCATAAGGTAGCAGGAGGTGAGTGTCGTGTGATTAATATAGGGAGGCGGTGTGGTAGGATTAATAAAGGGATGTGGTGTGGATGGGATTACTATAGTAATAAGGAAGTTGAGTTTCTAATATTTGTCTTAAAAGGAGTTCAAAATAAAAATTAAATTTCAAAAAGTGACAACCTGAGAGATAGCCCGGGTGGTAAAGTATTTGTCACACAGCACAAGGACTGGGATTTGGATACCTAGCACCTATGTTAAAAGTCTAGGCAGGACAGAGTAGCCCTAGAGTTGGGAAAGCAGAGACAGGGCTTGCTTAAGCTAGTCTACCTGTCAGTGAACTCCAGATTCACTGGAGAGAGAACTCTTCTCAAAACCTGGTAGAGAGTGACTGAGTGAGGAAGAAGTCTGATGTTTATGTTTGGCCTCTACAGCCACATAGAAGCACAGGTATGTGTACCCTTCTTCCCCACTCCCTCCCACCCATACACACATGAACACCTGCACACACACACACACACACACACACACACACACACACTTGTAAAAATAAACAAAAAGACAAGGTCTCTTGAGTAAACTGGGAGCATGGGGACTTTGCGGGAAGGTTGGAGGGGAGGGGAGAGGCAGGGAGGGGAGAAGAGAAAAATGTAGAGCTCAATAAAAATCAATAAAAAATAAAAATGTATCTCAGATATGCATGAGCCCTTACTAAATCTCTTCTTTATGACTGTGGCAAAACCTATAATATAACTTTCTTTTTGATATATCATAATCACTCTCACTCTCTCAAACAATTTTGGGGAGAAAAGTAATGGGGTAAGATATACTGGTAACTTGTAATTTGCTGTTGGCTTTCCAATCTCATTTCATATTTTAAAAATTCTAATTAAATACAACAATTTTCTAAGTTAATTTAGAGGCTAGCAGCTGTCTGAGAATTATAAAGACCTTTTTAATATCTCACATACTCAAGAAAAAAAATAAAAAATAAAATCTCACATACTCAATATTTATCAACTACCTCTTTATGTCTGTGTTGAAAGTGAGATAGGTTTTTTTTAATTTTTTTAATTTTTTTTTCTATGGCTGAGATACATTCTAACAGGGTTTGGCATTTTGCTTCAGCTCACTCTATGTCCCAGGTCAAGTATATCCTGTGTGTTGTAGGAAGAATATGTTAATCTAAAATGAACTCCACTTGTAATTAGACCATGTTTGTGCCCAACATATTATGATTATTTTGTTCATATCATCTTCACATTCTATATTCAGTTGGGGAAACTCTTGCCAAAATAAAAGAGATTTAGATCTAGTGTATCAATAGTAGAAGTTAGGCTACTTTTAAATACCACAAACATTGTTACTTAATTTAAAAATGTTTCCAAGGTTTGTTTTAATAAGAGAAAAAATATTTTTATATTTAGGTAATCATACAGTTCTTATAATTATCTTCATACCAACCAAGGAAAGATAATCTTTGGTGCCAAATGAGTAAGAAGTTGTTCATTAGTGACTCAGAGACCTAGAATAAAAACGGTTTTGTTTTATAGTGAAATAAAGAAGCTTTCTCTGGAGACAGATAATAATTAAAAGTGTTAGGTCTTGTGAGAAGAAAAAAAGTGTCTTTCTTGCCTCTAAGATTAGGTAATGAAGTGTCTCTCTTCATGAAGCTCTGGGTGGATTGCAACTTCTTGTGCAAAATGCTATCAGCTTGTCTTTTCAAAGTGCCCACACTGTTACGGGGAAACTGAAATTTAATCAGTACGTCTGCTTTCAAACCATCATTACTTGGCCTGAAAAAGAAAGGCACCAACGTAAGGCAATGGCCTAGTAGTTATTCTTAATACTATACTATTAGTACTTCAATATTGCTTGTAGCTTTAAGAAAAAAAATACTAAATGCAGCTTATTGTCATGATTATCTCCTTTATATATCACACAGATGTTAAGTCCTAGATTACCCTCAGCTCAAAAAACTTAATCATAATCATAATGGAGAATGGAAAATCATAAATCTGACTTTGTATTTATACCATCTATAAATAAACTTTGTATTTATATCACATATAAATACGTCTATATCTATATATACATATATATATATAAACTTTTGTTTTTTAAAATATTTCTAGTAGGTATTTACTATAAAACAAGTAAAATCAACAGAAGTAACTAAGGTTGAGGGAATTTTCTATTGAAATATCTTTTGTCTTTTCAAAGGATGAAGAGAGGAACGTATTTCATGATTACTCAAAAAACTCTCCCACTGTGCTCGGTATAGGAGCATTTGCATTGTGAGAAGAAATTGATAGCTTTTCTTTGGTATATGTAAAGTCTTTACATCATGTCTGTAAAGGAAACAGGTTAAGAATAACTGCACAGTACATAGTTGCTTTTCCCTCATATGAGTTTATTAACTATGGTTACCTGAAGTTGACAACCTGAGATTTGATATAATGATGCTTTAAACTGGATCTGTGAAAAATCACATCTATCTGAAAAAGAATATAAGAGAACTTTGTTAAGTATTAATTGTGTACATTTAAAAATGCTAATTTAAAGGTTACTGTGATACAAAATGTCCTTTACTTTAACGTTTGTTTATAGTTATCTCAAAGATGCTCAATTGAGCATAATCCTGTTGTCATATAACCCTTCCTATGATTGGAAGGACTTTCTATGTGTGTTTGAGGATGATCAGCACAAAGAGCTGTATTAAGGTAGACAAATCAAAAGCAGGAACTGGAGCCCAGAGACTGTGTAAGGTTGTTGTGCATGGACTCATCATCAACTTGACATCCGTGTCTCGAAACTCAGTTATGTTAGTCTCTGAGTGTGATGGAAAGATCAATTTTTCAGTTTGGTAAAACAGTTTTACATGAAGTTTTGATCCTTCAGACAATGGTGTTGGGAGGATGATGCACACACAGTTAGGCACTTCCACAAACTTAATTATTTATCAGAAGAAATGCACAAAATATTTACTTAGAATAAAATATGTCAACGAATGCCACAATGTACTATTTTGGCTTTACTATATGGAATACTTCATCGACGGTAAAATATCCCAGATCAACTTATTTCTTAACAAAGCAGGAACAATGGCAACAGGACGACAGTTCTTGCAAGCCCATTTATTGTCATTGACTCATCAAGCTGATTTGGTCAAGCTAACCTTGACCAAGCTGTATCTGAGCAAGTAGTTGCACAAATCTCAGTAGGGCTGCCAAATAATGAAATGAGCTGTATATGACTAGTGCTATTTACTCATCATTTAATTTACAAAGTCCTCTTCAATGAAATTTCATGTGATGTTATATTAGACAGACTGGGGAGATGTGCTTCAGGAGATCAATAACTGTTAGTAAAACAAGTGGCCACGTGTTCCTTTTTAGCATATCTAGAAGCATTTCTTATGGAAATATTTTTATTATACATGTCTAATACATATATATATATATATGTCCTTATAAAATATCTAGAGAATCTACTATAAAAACATTGAAGTCACTTAAAATTATTATCCTAGGAACCTGGCATGCTCTGGGTATATATGCATTCATGTACACATATAGACTATTATTATCACTTAAATTTTATACAGAAAATACACAAAATCATCCCAGAGATGCAGGGCTGGTTCAACATACGAAAATCTATCAATGTAATCCACCATATAAATAAACTGAAAGAAAAAACCATATGATCACTTCATTAGATGCTGAAAAAGCATTCAACAAAATTTAACACCCCTTTATGATAAAGGTATTGGAGAGACTAGGGATACAAGGGTCATACCTAAATATAATAAAAGCTATCTACAGCAAGCCGACAGCTAACATTAAATTAAACGGAGAAAAACTCAAAGCCATCCCACTAAAATCAGGAACAAGACAAGGATGTCCACTCTCTCCATACCTCTTCAATATAGTGCTTGAAGTTCTAGCAATAGCAATAAGACAACATAAGGGGATCAAGGGGATTCGTATTGGAAAGGAAGAAGTTAAGCTTTCGTTATTCGCAGATGATATGATAGTATACATAAGCGACCCCAAAAACTCTACCAAAGAACTCCTACAGCTGATAAACACCTTTAGTAGCGTGGCTGGATACAAGATCAACTCCAAAAAATCAGTTGCCTTCCTATACACTAAGGATAAAAAAACAGAGAGGGAAATCAGAGAAGCATCACCTTTCATGATAGCCACAAAGAGCATAAAATATCTTGGGGTAACCCTGACCAAGGAAGTGAAAGATCTATTTGACAAGAACTTTAAGACTTTGAAGAAAGAAATAGAAGAGGACACCAGAAAATGGAAGGATCTCCCTTGCTCTTGGATTGGGAGGATCAACATAGTAAAAATGGCAATTCTACCAAAAGCAATATATAGATTCAATGCAATCCCCATCAAAATCCCATCAAAATTCTTCACAGATCTGGAGAAGACAATAATCAACTTTATATGGAAAAACAAAAAACCCAGGATAGCCAAAACAATCTTATACAATAAAGGAACGTCTGGAGGCATTACCATCCCTGACTTCAAACTCTATTACAGAGCCACAGTATTGAAAACAGCTTGGTATTGGCATAAAAACAGAGAAGTCGACCAATGGAACCGTATAGAAGACCCTGACTTTAATCCACAAACCTATGAGCACCTGAATTTCGATAAAGGAGCTAAAAGTATACAATGGAAAAAAGAGAGCATCTTCAACAAATTGTGCTGGCAAAACTGGATGTCAATCTGTAGAAGAATGAAAATAGATCCATATCTATCACCATGCACAAAACTCAAGTCCAAGTGGATTAAAGACCTCAATATCAGTCTGAACACACTGAACCTGATAGAAGAGAAAGTGGGAAGTACTCTACAACAAGTGGGCACAGGAGATCACTTCCTATGTATAACCTCAAAATCAAATTTAGTTACTGGTTTTCATATTAACTGTTCAGAAAATGTTTACATTATCTGCAACTAGTACTGTGTATTAGTCAATAAACAAACTGCACCAGAGATTGAATCTGACTTGCATTGTATCATTTATAAACTAGCAATGTTCTCTACATCGTATTTGGCTTCCCGCTGTGGTGTGTATGCATATTCACATGTTTAGCAGGTCATGTATGTATGCAAATGCTTGTATATGTATATATGAATTTGTGTTGAGGCCAGAAGTTAACATCAGGTGTTTTCTCGTATTGCCCTCCACATTATATACTTTCAGGGTAGCAATGGTGGTAGTAGCAAAGTATAGATCTACCTCATTGCTGAGTTTTTGTTTCAGGTCTATCCGAAGTCTTGACTGTTCTATAGATAAATCTGAGCTATATGTAATGCTGGGAATCCGGAAGGAGGCCTGGTAGTAATAAGTCTTCTCATCTGAAAGGCAGAACAGAGATGGATAACTTTTGTTAATTACTTTGAGCAAAAGAAGTCAAAATGCATATTTTTTCTCTGAAGATTATTATGCTGGAAGCTCAGTCCTCCATATAATAATTATGAGCGACATGAATCTGACAAGTAGGGAGGGGAGGAGCTGACTGTCATGATTGCCCAGAGATTAATATTGGCTTTACACAGTGGGTTAGTCCTTACAGGTGATTAATTCTTATGAAAGTCATGTTCCTTCTTGTCTCCTGTGTTCTGTCTTTCCATGTGATCCAGGCACTACTCAGCCCTGACACGCACTCCTCCCATAGTGCTATCTTCTGTGTTTGTAAATAGAGAGTGTTTGTTCATTTTCTTGCCACCCAGACCCAAATAATCACACAAAACTATATTAATTACAATATTGTTTGGCCAATATAGCTTACATCCTAAATTAACCCATTTCTATTAATCTATGCACCACCATGAGGTTGTGGTCTACTGGTGAGATCTTTCTTACCAGTAGTATTTTTCTCCTTCGGCAGCTACATGGTGTCTCTCTGACTCTGCCTTCTTTCTCCCTGCATTCAGTTTAGTTTTCCTAGCTGTATCCTACCTTGCCATAGGCCAAAGCAGCTTCTTTGTTAACAAATGGTAATAAAACATATTTAGAGCATACAGAGGGGAATCCCACATCACCTGTTTTGATGGAGTTTGTTGCAGTCATCCAAACTAGCCTGTATCACTGTCACCTGTAGCCTGTTTTGTTGATAAAGTATCCCGTTTTATAAAGCGTCTTATTATAGAAACATTAAGCAACTGACAGTCATATATCAGTGCACTTCAGAAAATTAAATATCCAACAGATGTAGCTAGTATCTCCCCTAACCATTTTAAGATCATATATCATTATAATCACCATGGTTGCATTTTTTCTGGCACAGTCATTACCCATTTATTATAGGTGGTATTTCATAGTAAGTGACAATTTAAAATACTAAGCAATTAACTAATGTCATAATACAATAGGTCAACACCAAATTTAAAAATACTACTGTAATAAATTTTACTATTAGCATATATATATATCATCACGCCATAAATAGCATATCATGTGAACTTTTGTGCTATTCAAAAAATGGTATTACATGAATAGCATCAGGTTTTGAATATTAAAAATTATTTTTTACACTAAAGATTACTATTGTTCAAATTTATTCTAATGAAATTTTATTCTGTAATTGGAGAAAATGTTAAGGTTTAGAAATATATGTTTTCAGTCTTCAAATTTCCGAAGTAATACAATAAAATGTGACCTTACCATACACCAAAAAGTAAACAAGGAGCCCAATGGTTATTGCTAAAGCCAATGAAACAGCTGTGGTAGTAAGAGCAACCATCCATGGTTTCCAGGAACATTTTCTTCTACCCAGGATCCCTGGCCTTTTGAAAGAAAAATGCATATTAAAAAGCAGTGAGTACGCTAAGGCTATTATTTTTTTACATTCAAATGATTTCTCTCTGAAGTTTATAATTAGTTTATATTATATTTTACAACATTTGAATATATTTAATGCAATATAAGAAAAAAATACTACAAAAATCAAACTTACTTTTTAACTTTAAACAGTCAACATTATACAGAGGTTACTACTGTATATAATTTCTGGTCCATGATGATTTTTTTTCTTCTTTTTTGTTTGGTACAAGATCTAATATCACAAATGTAATTGATGGGCCTCAGATAACAATGAATCTCTGAAAAGGATGGCATTTGGGTTGTTGTTCCCACATAAAGAACTACAGCAGTTCATAGATGACCAAAGTTTATTGAGAGGAACAGAAATGAGACTTGGTCTACTGGATTTGTTGTTTTGTTTGTTTGGGTTTTTTTTCACAGTTTTACATGTAAACCATGTAATTAGGACATGTAATTTGTACTGAAAATAAGGAAGATGAAACTATAATGGACTCAGTCAAGTAGCAAAGAAGAGAATTATGATGAAGAATAATTAGCAAAATAAAAAAATCACCAATATCACGAATAAATATAAAAATGGGAATTCAGAACTCTGGCTTGGTATAATGAATATTACATAGGGTTGTAACAATTCAGACTTATGTGGTATTTTCTTGGTTGTTGCTTTTAACCAAAGATGTTACTAGGATAAGGTCAAATATAATCAAGGAAATAGAACATCATAATAGTTGTGTGAAGAATAGAATAGAACAATAATAGTGTCAGGGGCTTGCGAACACGATGAGGAGCCCATGCTTCTGATCACAGTGAGTGTCTGAAGGTGGCACGAATCTCCATGGAAACAGGATGTTATGATAACCTTTTCCCCCATCCCAGTGTCAGGTTCTTCTGTGTAAAGACAAAATCATAGAGCAGGGGCTAGAACACTGACATGAGCTGTCCAGGGTGAGCTAATGCATAGAGAAACTGTACAGGAACACGATTCTGAAAGTTTACCATGTTGGTTCTTGTTCTGTACAACCTACCCTTGAACATGAAGAGTTATTTTTTCTGGAATAGGTACCTGGTCATAGAGAGGCATAAAGGGGTCTCAGTTAACAAATTGAAGGGATTAGCTGAATAGCTACCATGGGCAGCAATGATCTGGAGGGAATGGAGCTCTCTCTACAGTACAAAAGAGAACCTAGAATATCCACCTCTCATGTGTTGATCGTGAGTGAGCCCCTTTGCTTACCTAGCCATGACATTATAGGTGAGCAACTATGCCTGCCTGGCATCGACACTGACATCCTTGGCAAACCACTATCACTGACATTGACAATGTGTCTGGGATCTGAACTCCAAGTTTCAGGTTTGCACAGAGCGTGCATTTTGTTTTGTTTGTTTGTTTTTTTCATCTGAGTCATTTTTTTCCAGACCTGAATCCTGAAGAAATTCTATAGAAAAGTTAGTGCTTCTCTTTCGGAGACTATAATGTCTAAAATGTCTTCAAAACTTGAGAGAGATGGACCCATTGTTTTGTTTTCCTCTCTGGATTAGCAATAGAATTTTGTTATTATTGTTGTTGTTTTTGTTTTTGCTACATGGCTTCCCTGTAGCTTTGACGCCTGTGCTGGAACTAGCTCTTTTAGACCAGGCTGGCCTTGAACACAGAGACTCTCCTGCCTCTGCCTCCTGAGTGCTGGGATTAAAGGCATGTGCCACCACTACCTGGCAGAAAACTCTCTTATAAAGATTTTGTTGTGTGACGAAAACATACGTGTGTGTATATATGTGTGTGTTCTAACGGATATGATTAGTGTAGGAGCTAGCTATGATAAGCTAAATAGAAACAGACCACCCAAAGGAAGTTCTCCCAACCATTATCACCTGCCAGTGTAGGACTCAGCTATGATAAATTTAATGGAGGCCTGAGTCTTAGTAGCTTACCCTGAAGCAATACCTGGTTGCAGGAAGGGCCACAAACTGAGATCACCTGAGCACCACCCAAGAACAGAGCACTCAAAGGAAATGCCTAGCGTTCCAACCGTTGTAGATAGGATCACCTTCCAGCACACACTCACCAGGCCACCCCTAGACAAATGTCAGCGAAACAGGGGTCCTGAACCTTAGAAATCCCTCACCCCCACCTTTACTACTATAAAAACCCAACTCTAACGAAGCTCGGGACTCTCTGATTATTCTGATATGTTGGACACACTGTACAACTTGTACAAACTTGTACAAAATAAAGGCTCTTTGCTTTTACATACAGGACTCAGTCTCCTTGTTGGCTTTTGGGGGACTGCGTGGATCTGGGCATAAGAGTTAGTTGTTGAATTACTCTACCCCTAGTCCCTGACTCAGTTACCATTTCATGCTTGAGCCTCACATGAGAAAGAGTTTATTCTTCTAACCATGCAAACTCACTAGAAAATATTTATTTCTTGATTTCCTGTAAGTAATATGACTCTTCATTTTGAGTTTTGTATTAACCTTATTTTAACTTCATTATGAGGACTGTTCTAGACAGATAGAAGCTTGTCCTTCATAGGTATTTGGTAAATGCTTTCTTACTAAATGAAATAATGTGGTATGAAACAATAAATCATTAATAACTTAGAATCAGAGTTTTAAAGCAAATGATTTTCTTCACCCTTGGGAAGATGAGACATGAAATTGAGCATTACCTGCAGTCTAAGTAAAAATAACCAATTTTATTATTTAAAAAAAAACACTGAATGACATTCTCTCTTTTCTCCTTCTTGGCTTCCCACTTCTCCTCCCCTAATCCCTCCAATTTAAAACATTTAATTTTGGTTAGCCTATCCCAGTGAGATGACTAAACAGATTCATTGTAATACAGGAACATTGAGCTTTAACAATAGCTCCGATATGCAACTAAAGGGAAAGCCACAGGTGACCCTGTCCTTGTGGTTCTAATGTCATCATGACCCATCGGTGACAAAAGCTACCCATTCATCAACACTCTCCTCATGTCAATCCCTCCCTGATTTCATTTAAACCTGAAGTATTTTGTTTTCTAGACAGTCTAATAGGCAGGTGTTTCTTAGACCAAGCCTGAGCAGAATTTAAGAAGAAAAAAAAAAAACAACCAGAAACAAAATGAACAAACAACAACACCCTCTTCCACATTGATCGTGTTTTTCAATGTCACAATCTTACCAAGGGTCATTTTTCAGATCCTGTCTCTCCACATGGACCTCTTACTGCCTATTCTTTCTTCCAAATATCATCAAATGCTTACTTCACAAAAATGGTGTCACTTAATAATATAGAGGAAGAGTAAAGACTTTTCTTCCTTGCCAGCAGAGGCCATATGATAGGAAAAGGTATAAATGAGGAGCTCAGCATCGTGGTCTCAAATGTAGGTGTGCAGCTAGCACACTTGAATTCTTAGCCTAGTAGCCCCCTGCTGCCTTTTATACCATCGTACAGTTTCAGTGTGTGGTGCTTTCTTCCTGGTAGGTTTATCACAAAGACAAAATGAATGCTTATTGTAAACATAAGAGCTTGTATAGCAGCAGCTGAAACCTGGCAAGGACTCTGGAGTTTGAGTTATTTGATTGCTGTTCTTTACCAGGGCATTTGTTTATAAAAAGCAGCTGCGAAAGCACACACAAGAAATTTCCACACAGAAGGAGCTAGGGAGCCTTCCGGGCAGGCTGGTTCATGGGGTGCGAGGTGCGGGGGAGCTACGAGAGAAGGAGATACATGGAGACACTGGTGTCTAGGACATTGGAGTTTGGGTGGCACTGTGGGTACAGATTATTACAAGCTCAGAGAGCAGTTAGGGAAGCTAACAAAGCCCTGATTATCCCAACAGATTCTTCCATCAGATAAAATGGTTTCCAAATTTGAGATATGGAAATCACCAGCAGTAATTTCACAAGACTGGAAGCCGTCATTATGTAATGAATGTCGTGGGAAAAGAATTACTGGAAGAAAAGAAATGCACAGAGGAATGTGTAAATAAAGATGGAAGAATTGTCAACTCGGAAGTTTTACTTCCTTGACTATGAAAAGAGAAAATAATTTTGGAGAAAATCGTCATGCAATAGTAAGGTTCTCACTCATAATCTCGGGGGCTTCAACGAAGAAGGTGATTTTAATTGTACCAATGGATACAGTAACACTCATAACATTGTTGGTACAGGCACATATGCTAAAATTTAGATTATAGATTAAGTGAGACTTTTTTTTAATCTTTCCTGTCTCAACAGGTTAAATGCCTTGCTTTCATAACCCCATGTTTTTCAAATAAAAATTAATGTCTCATAATTGGAAAGTTGACTCATGTCACAAACAAAATTAGACAAAAATAAATGACGTTTCAGTAGGTAAGAGTTCAATGGGGAGTAATCAAGGTCAAGATACGCAACCTTCCAAATCTCTGTGTGGATTTGTAAATTTATATTTCTTGAGGGAAACTTTAGGTTACTTAAGTTAGGTAGATAATTAAAACTGTATTAGGATTTAAAAAAAAACAAATGCATAAGACTGCAATTGATGAAACTATTGAGGGCATCTTGCCATAACATTCCTCCCCAAAATTTTTCCCAATATGGCTTCCATGTTTTTGTTGTTTCTTTGGTGGTTGTGGTGGACACATTTTCCCCCCGTCTTAAAATATTTTCAATTATGAGTTAACATACTTTGACCTACACATTAAAGTTAGGACTTACTTTCAAAGTTGGGGAATAGTTTTTATTTAAAAATTAGAACTTGGGCCAGCTGAACTGGGACTGATGGAGCATGTGATCAAACCGGACTCTCTGAAAGTGGCTGACAATGAGTGCTGACTGAGAAGCCAAGGACAATGGCACTGGGTTTTGATCCTACTCCATGTACTGGCTTTGTGGGAGCCTAGTCTGTTTGGATGCTCACCTTCCTAGACCTGGATGGAGGGGGGGAGGACCTTGGACTGCCCACAGGGCAGGGAACCCTGACTGCTCTTTGTACTGGAGAGGGAGGGGGAGGGGAAGTAGGGGGATAGGGGAGGGAAATGGGAGGAAGGGAGGAGGCGGAAATTTTTAATAATAATAATAATAAATAAAATTAAAACTTGGAAGTTGGGGGGTAAAAATCAACCAAAGTTTTCCTATGCTGGAAATAAGTTTTGAATATAATTTAAAATGCTGAATAATTCAAATAAGAACCAAAAGAGGAAACACTGTGTGGACAAAACAGACAGGTTCTCACTGCCATGGAGTTCATGAGTCAGCAGAGATTAAATTAACAAGTAACTTTGAGACAAAGCTTTGTCTCAAAAAAAAAAAACCCTCATTAATTAATAAGAGACTAGAGGCCAAATACTGAGGACCACTGCCAGGTGCTTAACAGGGTGGCCTAGAATCATTTATTCCAAAATGCTCTTTCAGTTAAGATGCGCATTAAGAAAACTGGTTAAAACAAGAAGCTAATATCAACAGTTGTAGAAATAAAAAAATAGCAAAAATTAGGGAAGAGGTTTAGGAAGCAGTGATAAAAGAGCAACACACAAAACTAATCAAAGAATTGGTTCTTTGAAAACACTAAGATTGACAAACTAGAAGACCCAAATTAACAAAATTGGAGACAAAATGGGTGAAATTACAATAAATTTCAAAGAAATTCAGATCATAGGAGAATACATTGAAAACAGTAAAAAGGTGGAAAACCTTGAAGAAACAGATGAATTTATAATTGATATGGCACACTAAAACTGAAGTCAGAAGACAACTTAAACAGATCCATTACAAACACTGATAGCAAAGCCTAAGAGAATCTGTCCACAAACGAAAGCTAAGGACCAGGGGGACTCACTGCCGATTTCTGCCAACTACTGAAGGAAGACCTAATACCAATACTTTTCAATTAATTAGTTTTATATACTGAATGGGGAAGATGCCCACTATAAGCGGTATTATCCTGATACTAAAACTGGTCCAAATTTACATATCTTACATAATAGTGAACAGAAAACAAAAAGTACTTTTGTGGTATTATTTTTCCCTTCAGAGCTCACTGGCCATCTGGAGGGGTCTGTACATGTAATAGAAAGAGGTTGAATTGTTTCTGACAATATTCATTGACATTTGAATGTGATTTGGATCTTGTTTCAGGTCTGGTACCTGACTTTATTTATCTGTAGAATGGAAATGATTTCCACATAACGATTGTGAGGCAGAATAGATGGGAAGCGCTTGTTTAGTGGTAGCAATTATGAGGTTGGGTTACAGAAATGACTGTCTGCTTGACCCCACTAAACAAAATTAGACAGCTTGAAACATATAAACAACATATAACAGCTCTGCTCAAGGCAGGGATGCTAACACATCATTTGCTTATTTTGGAGGTTTCTGTCAATCAAAGACTCCCTGTACAGATAATTTCCCTGCTTTTCCATTACTCACTCTTAGCTTTTAGTGGCAAATACCTGCCAGAGGGTGACTGTATTACATCAACTAAAGGGAAGTAGTATTTGTACATGCCTGTAGCTTTCTTTATTATTAAAACTCCTTCTCTCAGTGTCTGACGCATTAAGATGATGCATCTGGTTTCTTGGTATGGCTATAGTCTTAGGACCCCGGAAAAGGTAGGGAGAGGTCCTTGACTCAAGATTGCTCCACCTTTCCCAAACGGGTTTGGGAAAACAAAGAATGAGGTGTAAGGGTGAAGCACAGTTCACTATGACAGTAAAAGCAATTGGGAATTTTCAATAGATATAAGTAAAGTTTAGTGGGAAATTTAACATTCTCTGGAACCTGATTCATCCAACATCTATGTGAAGTTCAAAAGAAAAATATCACTAAGCTCATTTTTCAACTGAAGCTACTGTGGTTCAAGTTGCTTACAACTTAGAATAGTAATAATAGTTCAGGTGACTTAAATTTCATATCTTTATTTGTTTACATTTTTCCTATAAGGTTGTAATGTAGAATTATCATACCAATGACCATGGGAGAAGATTAGGAAAATAGAACTTGAGATAAAGTTTTTACAAGAAGTAATTTGACAATTTTTTCAAGATCCATTAGGACTTGAAGAACCACAAAATGTATAAATGCAGGGCATGGCTACAGTTAAGCGTACCTCTGCCAGGCAAATATGCCTTGACAACCCAGGCTGAAGGGTTAAGTTGCCCAGGAGACACTGTGAGAGATGCACACTCGGGTCACATGACAGTAAGGACACTGACTATCTGAAATATGACCTCTTAGATACGCAAAAGAAGTAGAGGAAGCCAGGGAATGATTAAATAAGCTAGCTAAGTGAGGATATTATTTTATTTACAAACAGAACAAAGCAAACTGTTAAGTTCACTCATAAAGCTTTCATACAGGCTGAAAATGGTGAAAATATTGACATTTTCATATGAGCTAAACTAGTAGATTAGGGAACTAAGAAAGTCATAGGTAGATTCTTGAGAAAGAGTGATGCTTATAGATTTGATATGTGGAAGGTCAATTATTTTATCTCTTTCACTTAGAAGAGCATGAGAGCACAGATGCTGAGAATTAGAAATTAAAAAAAGCTGAAGAATCTGGCAGAGTTATTGTGGAAACTAAAAAAGAGAAGTGCAGATGCCAGGAAGCATTGGATGCTTGTATGACTAGATACATTCTTCACATTTGTAAGGTAGTCTGTGCAGAGGTAAGGTGCTGACAATACCTTTCCAATGTAGGCATTATGAGTTGGTGTGGGAAGTCCTTCTGTCTATGTGTTGCTTTTATTGGTTAATGAATAAAGAAACTGTTTTGGGCCTATAGCAGAGCTTTAGGGAAACAGGGCTAGGTGGAGAAAACTAAATTGAATGCTGGAAGAAAGAGGGCAGAGTCAGGGAGAAGCCAAGAAAGGTAGAGCCAGGGAGAAGCCATATAGCCCTATTGGGGACAGATGCTGTAACCTTGCCAGTAGGCCAGAAGCCTCGTGGTAAAATATAAAATAATGGAAATGAGTTAAATTGACATGTAACAGGTAGCCAATAAGAAGTTAGAGCTAATAGGTTAAACAGTGATTTACATAATATAGTTTCTTGTGTGATTATTTTGGTGCTGAGCAGCCAGGAATGAAACAAACAGCATCCCCCAACAAATTGGCACCCACATGGCCAACTAAAATCCACTTAAAACCTGCGAGAGTTTGGGAAGGAACTCGAGACACAAAAGAACAGAGTTAAGTATGGTTTGGTAGCAGAATTTTCTTGGGTGGGCTCTGTTTGCTAGAAGCAAGCAGAGGCATGGCTCCTTTAAGAGAGGTTTTCCTGATTTGGTGGTAGCAGAAAAAAAAAAGCTGCGCCATTTTGAAAGGCCAGCTTTCTGGGCTGTGCTGCCAGCATGAACTCTGACTCTTTCTGGAGGTCATTTAAATGGGTTTTGTGAACAGAGTGCTACAAGTTGCTTAATGGCAAATAGACCTGCTGTGTGTCTGAAAATGAGCAATGTACATGGCTCTCAGAGGCAACAAATAGCTCCGCCATGCTGAACTGTGCAGAGCAAACAGGCAGGGCCGTGTATACAATAGTAAAGCTGCCGCTTAAGTTTTTAAGAAGCACTTAACATTTTAAGAAGTGCTCCTGGACAGTAAAGAATTACAGATATACAATAGGTCAGATTCAGCTATGAAAGGCCTCTAAATGGGTCACAGTGCTGGACAAATGTATGTAGGCTTGGGAAAGAGAAGAAAAAATAAAGTAAAAGGAAGTACATAGTTTTAAAAATAAAACAAAGTCTTTAAAGATACAGAGTACAGACAGTCATAGATTAAAAGAATAAAGATAATAAAATAAATATTAAAAAATAATAGAGTAAAAATAGGCCATGTAAAGATGAAAAATTCACAGAGAGTCTGGATTATATATATTATTGTGTTTCCTTTGAATTTTTTGACTGTGAAGGAGCTAAGTACAGAGAGATATTTCATTGTATGGACTGCTAAGCTAAGCCAACAAATACTTTTACAGGTATCATGACTTCTGAATTTGGGTCTAAGAATAAGTTGCTTTGGAAAAGAGGTTTTTCTTTTGTTTCCACTGAAGATGAGAACCTGTGCAATTTTTCTAGACTAATGTAGTGTGATGGACCAAGACCCCCTGAAAGGTTGCCTTGAACACCCCTCACATATTACTTTCCCTGATAAATAGCAGAAAGCAGTTTGGAGAGAACTACACCCATATTCCCAAATATTGTTTATAAATGTTTGTTTACATTAAAAGGGGAATACACTATAGAAATTTGCATTGGTATGGATCATGTTTTATGGATACAAATTGAAAGTCAATTTTGTTATATGTATATTTCTGCTCTTGATTAAGGTATTGTGTCTGTGGTGCTCATTTAAAAATGTAGCGTATAATTAAGAAATATAGGTTAATAGATAATCATCTATAATAGTCAAGCTTGTAGTCATGTTAGTTAGATTTTCTAGATATATAGAGATATAGTTTAGTTAGATAGGTATTCTTCAAATTTTTCAAAGACCTTCAGAATATGGCATTTAAATGTTTTAATAACTTAGGTCTTTTTATGACAGAGACACATTTGCTCCTGGCAGCACCAATTACTTTGAGAGGAAGATGGGAATCAAGGAGGCTCCTTATGGAGTTTGTTAGCCATTTGGGAAAGAAATTGCTCCTGCCTAGATTGCTATGTGAACTGAATATGCAGGACCCACAGAGAAATGACTGCTGAACTTGCCTAAAAGTGAGACCATCCTGCCAGACATTCTGCGGGACACAGTAGAAAGTGACTGAAAATATGCTAATATAGGTGGAACTGTTTTTGAAATTTCCTGCTTCATAGAAAAGTCTTCTGGATACTATGGGCCTGTGGGCTGAAGATGGGTGCCCCAATGGTACAGAACAACTTTGGGTGACTTTCCAGGCAGCAAAATGTCTCTGTCAATTCTAGAGTTTTGGAAGTAGCTTACAATGCACTTCCTATTTTCTTAGGTAATATTATATTTTTCTGGAGCCTTTGATGGAGTTAAAGATTAGACAGTTATAGTTATAGTTTTTCTTAGTTATGATACAAGATAAAGTAGATATAGATATTGTAACTGTAATTCTTGCTTGATACCTGTTTTGTTATATGTAATTTTACTACATTAAAGTTAAAGCCTTCCTTTTTGTTTAAACAGATAAAGGGAGATGGTGTGGGAGGTCTTTTTGTTTGCTGTGTTGCTTTTATTGATTAGTGAATAAAGAAGCTGCTTTAGACCTACCTATAGCAGAGCTATAGGGGAACAGAGGTAGGTCGGGAAAACTAAACGGAATGCTGGGAGAAGGAAGGTAGAATTAGGAAGAAGCCATGTAGCCCTGCTGAAGACAGACGCTGGAACCTTGCCAGTAGGCCACGAGCCTCATGGTAAAATATAAAATAATGGAAATAGGTTAAATTAAGGTGAAAAAGCTAGCCAATAAAAAATTAGAGCTAATAGGCCAAGCAGTGATTTAAATAAAATATTTTCTGCGTGATTATTTCAGGGCTGAGCAGTTGGGAATGAAAAAAGCAGCCTCCTTAAACAATAAATGGTGGAGAGATGAAAGACAAGAAAACTCAGTCAGGCTGAAACTGCCATTAAGGGATTTATGGTGGGGAATAGAGAAATGACTCAGAGGTTAAGGGAATATCTTGGTCTTGCAGAAGACCACAGTTTAATTCTTAGTACTCACACGACAGTTTACAAGCATCTATAACTCCAGTTCCAGGTTTTCTGAAACCCTTTGCTGGCCAACATGGGCACTGTGTATATGAGGTAAATATACATGCATTCACACAAAAAAATAGTAATATTCAAGTGACTGATATATATAAACATTCACACACATAAAATAGTAATATTTAAGTGACTGATATATATATAAATCTATAAGGGAAGCTGAGGTAGGAACTTGTCACAAGTTCAAGGCCTGCTTGTGCTACAGAGTGAGAACTTGTCTTTAAGAAGGAAGAGGTGTATGGAGGAAGAAGAAAGAAGAATGAATGAATAAACAAAAATTTCTAAGCGGTCATGGTGGCATACATCATTAATTCCTTTTAAGAAGCAGGCGGATCATGAGTTCAAGGCCAACGTGAGTCACAGACCAAAACTTATATCAACAAAAGATCCTAAGGTTTACAAGAGGGAGAAAAGTGGAAATCATTATAAGATTTCAAATTTGTGTATAATTTGGTGTGACAGATGATACATATAAGAAATTAAAAAATTAGAGCTACTCATCACACACATTTATAGTCACATCACTAAGGAGACTGAAGGAGAAAGATTGTAGTCCTTAGCTTGGCTGGACTAAATAGTGAATTCTAGGTCAGTATGGAACAGAGACCTCCCACCTTAGAAAGAGGTAAAACACATTATAATAATAAATGAGTTGACAACAACAGCAACAACAAAACAACTCTGATGCACTAGAACAAGACTATAAGAATGAGAGAGTAGTGTTAGAAGTTCAGATTTGTGATTCATTGAGAGTAACTCCCGGTCATGACCAGCCCAGGGTGTGGACGTGAGTGATGGCGTTTGAGAAAAAAAAATATATCTGAATGAAAAGATCAAGGAAATAAGTGATGAGGATGTCAACCATATCATTCAAGGCATTTGTGCTATCTCAAATGAAGGCAGGACTTAGGGAAGAAA
Organism: Alexandromys fortis; assembly: GCF_014885135.2. Lineage (NCBI taxonomy): Eukaryota > Metazoa > Chordata > Mammalia > Rodentia > Cricetidae > Alexandromys > Alexandromys fortis. The sequence goes on from NW_026067949.1 coordinate 39,387,239, forward strand.
AAAGTAAGCACAAGTCTACTAACAATATGGATCAAAACTTTAGTCTGGGGTCCATAGGGACTACATGGAGGTAGTGAAAAAGGTAGATTGTACAGAAGTGTGAACCTCAGAAGAACCAGGCAATTGTAGAAGGCTAGAAGAGTCGTGGTCCATGATGGTAAAGGGAACAAAGATTAAACTCCAAGTTGTGAGTGTCTGGAGTATAAGAAGCCCTTATTTGGAAGGCTATGGTGAATTCTGCGTACTAGGCCAGAGCTCTTTCAGCTATTCAGGAAACCATATAGAACTATAAATGGAAAAGTAAAGAAAGGGTGTATAATAGTTTATTAATCATGACCTGACATTTCAGAAAAATGTGAATAAATGAATTTATCTTATGGAAATAATTTTGAATGTGTGTAAAACAAGCACGGAGACACTTTAAAATTTATTTTTAGCTATACTTTTGCTGTTTGACAATTTCATGCATGCTTATAATGTGCTTGATCAAATTCAGCCCCCCTTCCCTCACCTACAATCCCTTCTCTATATCCCAAATCACTTTGCCCTCCCAACTTCATGTGCTAGGTTTGTAAACCCTGAGTCCACTTAGTGTTGCTGTATGTTTTTAGTTGAAGGGTCATCTACTAGTTCATTGGTAACCTCTAAGTAACCACATGCCTAAATAAAATGGACCCCTCCCACAGCCAGTCGTCCATAGTTCCAGACAAGAGTGAACTCCATAAGCTCATCCATGCCAGGATTCTGAATGACTCACTCTTGTGTAGGTCACAGACATGCAGTCACAGATGCTATGAGTTCAGATATACAATGGCATTGCCTTTCCTGACCAATACTATCTCACGGCACACATCCCCAGACAATGACTCTTACAGTCTTTCTGTCTCCTTTTCCCTGATGATCCCTGAGCTTCTGGGAGCTGAGTGTGATATAGATGTCCCATTTAGAGCTATATTTATTATTATAGGGTTAATGTTTATACCATTTAGTAAGTGCAATGCTGACTTCAGAGTGTGTTAATGTTTTTTTTAAGTAGAATGATTTTATACTAAGGATCATAATGAGATGTCTTATAGAAATACTTAAGTATAATGTAGCTGTGGGTCTCATCCGATAAACATATATTTTTTTTTACAGTGGCTGGCAGTTAATACAGTGACTAACAACTGTCAAGGGCATAAAATAAGCGATTGTGAAGTGCTCAGTCCTACATGAGACATTGATATCATTCCCTCACCCCAAGGGTCAGGGAAAAGAAGAAGGTGGAAAAGAAAGATCCTAAGAGTCATATAGTTAAGAGAAAACAGATACAAAACCCTGTCCTCTTGACATGAAGGGACCATTACACCTATGAATTCACAGCAGCCATTTTACCTGCTCAAGAAATATATGAACTCAAGTCAACCATCATCCCATCATGGATCAAGGAGGGGCTCATAAGGCCCTATCCCTGTCTAAAGGTGGGATGGGTATGTGATGGAAGAATTTGGTATGTGGAGGAAGAAGACGGAGGGATGTGTATGACCAAAATACACTGTATGCATGTGTGAAGTTCTCAAGTAATAAATGAAACAATTTTAAAATTTAATAATAAATTAATAAAAGTGTTTATATCTTATTTAAATGTATGTTTAAAATATAAAAATATGAGTACATGTATATAAGTTTGTATATGTATAATGCATGTACATTATGTATGCATATGTCTTGAAAAAGCGCAACTTCATGCTGTTTGAGAAGTACTAACTACTCTTACTCAGTTTGGGTGCCATTGTTCTTCTGCTTCTGTCCTAGTGCCATGCTGGCCACTCTGAACTCCTGCTGCCCACTGCACTATCCCACAAAACAAGGGCTGTTCTACACTTTTATCAGGTTCCATCACCATGACCGCATTACAGTCATTAGATTTTGTCTTCTACTTAAATATATTTTCATTTGAAAAAAGCTTTTTTTCTCTCTTTCCCCTCCTTTCTTTCTTCCATCCTTCCTTCCTCCATCCATCTCTTCACATGGCTCTTTCTTTCTTCTTTCTTTCTTCTTTCTCAATTCTGCAGATTGACTTAGGACCACTCATGTACTAGGCAAGACTCAGTCACTTAACTTTTAAAAGGTTCATAAGACGTGGTCTCACTGAATTGTTTAGGCAGGGCTGCATTCTTTATTCTCCTACTACCTCAGACTCGCAAGAGGTAAAACTTTCATCTGAACCACTAGGTCCATTGACTTATGCCTGTTATTATAATAAGTATAACAGTACAGGTGGAGAAAACAATCTACTGATAGGTATTTCAGCAATAAAGAAAATTCTAGTATTTTTGTGGAAGACAGAATTATACAATTATTCAGTATCTCATTTTAAAAATGAGAATATCTGATGGTTTGTTTACTTTTCTGTTTGTTTATTTATTATAGTGGCAGGGAGCCAAAGCATGTAACCGCACATATGTGGAGGTCAGAGTACAACTTTCAGAAGTTGGTTTCTTCTTCCATCATGGTTCTGGAAATCAAACTCAGTCAGGGTTCTGTTTTGTAGTTCTTTTTTTTTTGGCAAAAAAAAGAAATCAATTCAAATAATATAATTTAACAAATTAAATAAAAGATGTATTTACACATTCTAGATCAATATAAATATACAGTGACTTACTAAAAAAAGTATTTCTAGATTAAAAGCAGTCAGGAATACTATGAAATTCATTTGAGTAAAGTTGGTGAATTGTTGGCTGGAAATTAGTTGATCTTAACTGTTAGAAGAACAATCAAAGGGATCAGCTAGCACACTGAGTGTTAGGCATCGCGGTTCACAATGGTACATTCTAAAACAAGGTGTATTTTCTTTACTCAAAAATGGTTAAAAAATAACAAATAAAAGGCCGATTTGTGTTTTCCAAGGACATCATCAGTAGGAGGAGTTGAGAAGCCATATTAAAACCTCCTTTTCCCTTAGTCCTCGTTTTCCTTTAAACCAAAAAGCCAAGGAAACACAGACCCAACAATACAAAGCTGTATCATTAGCATCTTGGTTGTTAGAATAGAGAATAGGATTGTGGGTTTTTGGACCTACAGGAGAAAATCTTGAAATCTTTAAAATGGAGAATTACAAAAATGTGGCAGCGTAAATGGTTTCTTGGTGTGCTAAATATTGGGTGTTTTATTGATGTCTTCCTAGTTTCTTTCCTTTTATGTCACTGGCATTTGTCCCTTGACTTTTCTGATGGATTTCCTCTGCCTTGGCCAACTGTACTACAGAGCTCACATTTACACAAAGCCTTAGCAGGAATTTAAATTGTATGTCCCCAATGCTACTAATAGTTCCTGACACATAACAGTACTTAAATAAGTGCCAGATACAGAGGAAGAAAATTGACCAATTTTACTTATTTATTTTTGCATATGTGTATATAGGGATGCAGTGTATGTGCAATGTATGTGTAGGCGCACACATGCAGAGGCCAGAGAAGGGCATCATCTTCCAACTCTACCTTATTCATTTGAGGTTAGGTCTCTTTCTGAACACAGACCACATGTTTTCTGAAAAAGACCAAGGCCCAGAAATCCTTGTGTCTCTGTTGCTATCAGTACTGGGGTCCCAGGTATGCATGTACCATGCCTGCATTTTATGTGAATTTTAAGATCTATACTCTGACTTTCATGCACACATAGCAAGTACATGAGATATATTCTCCCCTGAGCTGAATTACATTTATTGGTGTGCTATTGATAATTTGTATATGTTGGAAATTATTTAAATAAAAATATAACCACAATAATTTTTCATAATGTATGCTGATTCTACAAATACAATTTCTTTTATTTTACTTGTTTACTTTGCTTCTTAACAAACTGAACCTTAACTTGTGGTTGTAAGGGGATCAGGTGGAGAGAGAATCCATTTTATTAAATATAAAGAATTACATTTGTGGGAAGGTTTCTGGTCTAGTTACTTGTCTTAATTAAATTTCATCCATCAATATCCAGTTTTTGCTGATAAAAAAGGAGAGGTCCCCTAACCAGACATTAGAAAAGATATTTGCAATTCCTTCATTCTGAGCAACTTGTGCTGATTTATCTCTATTGTGGACAGATAATTAATGTGATGAAGGGCAAGTATGGCAAAGTGAGGAACAGAGCAGACAGAAGGGTAGGGAATGAAATATTTATGGTTTATTTACTATAGTCTTCTATATTTGTAATAATGCACAATTTCTATAACCATGGATTGAGCTGCACTTCTCATATACTTCACAAATTGTTCTTATACAGTTTTCAGTTTTCTCACTTTAAAAAGCAAAGTATCAATTTTTAATTGAAGAACATTTTTTCATTTTTTTAACTTCTTGGCTATTGTTACATAGAATACAACAATAAGTGTATGATTAATAAATGGACATTCTTTGGGAATCTAGAGAAGGAACTATGGGAGGATATTCAAGAGAGGAAGAATGGTAGAAATTAGGTGTTATAAAAATGGATTGAAGAGGTAAGAATGAAAAATAGAACACTAAAATTCTTATTTATAAATCTGAGTTTTAGTTATAATTAACTTCAGAGTGGGGTCTAAGATACTATGGTTTCCATATAATTAAACATTTCATTTTTCATGAATCAATGTAATGCATTATTAAGAATGAATACAAAGGGTGTAATAGCTTTTAAATTCATAGGTGGAGGTGAGAAACTTGTTCTTCCTCATTCCATCTCACTCCTTAAACTGTTCAGTGCATCTCGGGCTCTCTGTCTTCCCCGGAGATGTACATTATGATCTCAATTCTCACGCTAAACTTTCCAATTCATATACAACACTGAACTGTAATCCAATCCAACATTAAAAATCTCAATTCTTAACTATTAAATCACTATCATGGTTTTGTGAAATAGAGAATATTAATATTACAGCAGGAATAGAGAAAATTAATTAGACTGAAGTCTTAGCTTGATTTTCAAGTTCCATTTAGAAGCACAAATATGAAACAAACTATTCATATGTGGAATAAAACCCAACTTACTGATACATCGCCACACTGGGGAAGGCCAGCTTCTCCACCTCCACGCTGCTCTCTGTGTGATCCCTGTCAAATGAGTAGCATCCTGGGTATTCTTGCAGATGTGTAAGCGGGCTAAGGTTGAGAATACTTAAAGATTTATAAGAAACTTGTTGAACATGTTGGGACGGATAAATGTTATGGTTTGAGGTAAGGAAAAGAATCACTTGATAAAGTCTCTGTTACAGGAAGTAAGAATTTCCTTGTTCTGGCTAATTGAGAAACAATGTCAAGTCCCAAACGTAAGCAACTCCCTTGACTCTTGGGGAAACTTTCTGTTTGTCTTTCAATAGGCAGTCCTGTCCCTCTGAGTCAGTAAAAGTCTGGTCTTTGGCTCAGTCATTCACCTCTTTCAGAAGCACCTGAAACATAAGGTTTTCAGGAAACATTTCATGCTTTTGACAAGATTTTTTTTAGTGTAGTAGCATACGTGTTCATTTTGTCTTGTATTCTCATGTCTATTCTAAAGACATGAGATTTACCTTGAACCCAAAACCATTGTAAGGGTCTCATCAACTGACAATATTTTTCCCTGGGTCCAGTAACTTGGCTATATCAGCATAAACTTTCTTTGATACTTCTGTGTTTTCATCTCCCTGACACAAACCCTTTTCTTCCAGTGACTCCTTTTCCTGCATAGGGATAATATCTCTTCCTTTTTCTTTTGCTACAATTCACTTAAATTTCACTCACTGTCAGAGTAATCTAATTAGAGCCTGTCTACATGATATCTATGGACTCTGTCATCCTGAACTTCCTCCAGGACAGTCATTCCTGGTATCTTCAGCTCCACCTGATCTAAATAACTGTCCCTCCCCAAGTAAGCATCTAGAGTTAATTTTGTGTGCTCTCAGACTTCTAGGCTACTTCTGATAACAAAGCTCAGAAGGTTAAAACTGTGCTGTATTTCACTGTGCTAAGGAGTCCCTATGTGAGCACCAAGGCATTTAATATTCATTGACCCCTCTTTATTTCAGACAATAATATTCAACACCCATATTTATTTTCTATTCCTTCTTTCATTGTAGAAAAACCAATCTTTGTTTGAATAAGATTGTCCTCTACAGGCTCATATATTTTAATGCTTGTTACTCAGTTGGTGGAACGTATTTGGGAAGGATTGGAAGGTACAGCCTTTTGGAGGTGTATCATGCCATGCAGGGGAGCTTAGAGGTTTCAAAAGCCCATACCATTCCAGTTAGCTCTCTCTTGTTGCCTTGTACTTGCTGTTTCTACCTGTGAGCTCGCACATATTGCTCCAGCTCCATGCCTTTCTGCTTGCTGCTATGCTCCCTGCCATAATGGTGATAAACTAAACCTTTGAAACTGTAAGCATGTTCTCAATAAGTTCTTTTAGCTGGGTGGTGGTGGCACATGCCTTTAATCCTAGCACCTGAGAGGCGGAGGCATGCTCTGTGAGTTAAGGATAGCCTGGTCCAAAGAACAAGTTCCAGGACAGCCAAGGTTACACTGAGAAACCCTGTCTCAAGCAAGGCAAAACAAAGAAATCCTGTCTTGAAAAACAAAGCAAATTCTTCCTATTATAAGTTTTCTTGGTCATGATGTCTCTTCATAGCAGTAGAAGAAAAACTAAGTCACTATAATAAATTGGAAGACAATTAGTTAGAATTAGCATAAAGGCAAATGTTCAAACTGAGACAAAAGCTTCAGAATATTATCAACTTTATATTGCCATGTAACAAGTTATATAAACTTAACTGCTAAAATAGTAACTCTTAGCCATTTGGACTGGTATAAGATGGTATCTCTGAGTCATTTTGATTTGCATTTCCCTGATGGTTAAGGATGTTAAACATTTCCTAAAGTGTCTTTCGGCCATTTGATATTCTTCTGTTGAGAACTCTCTGTTTATTTCTGTAACCAATCTTTTAATTGGATTATTTGGAATTTTAATGTCTAATTTCTTGAATTCGTTATATATTTTGGAGATCAGTCCTCTGTCTGATGTTGGGTGGGTGAAGATCATTTCCCATTCAGTAGGCTGCCTTTTTGCCTTATTGATTGTGTCCTTTAATTTACAGAAGCTTCTCAGTTTCCGGTGCCATTTGTTTATTGTTGCTCTCAGTGTCTGTGCTACTGGTGTTATATTTAGGAAGTGGTCTGCTGTGCCCACGCATTGAAGGCTACTTACCACTTTCTCTTCTATCAGGTTCAATGTGGTCAGATTTATATTGAGGTCTTTAATCCACTTAGCCTTGAGTTTTGTGCATGGAGATAGATATGAATCTATTTTTATTCTTCTACATGTTGTCATCCAGTTATGCCATCACCATTTGTTGAAGATGCTTTCTTTTTTCAATTGCATAATTTTAGCTTCTTTGTCAAAAATCAGGTGTTCATAGGTGTGTGGATTAATATCTAAGTCTTCAATTCTATTCCATTGATCAACCTGTCTGTTTTTATGCCAATATAAGCTGATTTCATTACTGTAGTTCTATAGTAGAGCACAATGTCAGGGATGGTGATACCTCCGGAAGTTCCTTTATTATACAGGATTGTTTTGGCTATCCTGTTTTTTTTTCTTTGAAGCTGATTATTGTTTTTTCAAGGTCTGTGAAGAATTGTGTTGGGATTTTGATGTGGATTGCATAGGATCTACAGATTGATCTTGTTAAGATTGTCATTTATATTATGTTGATCCTACCCAAGAGCATAGGAAGTCTTTTCATTTTCTGGCATCTTTTTCAATTTCTTTCTTCAAAGTCTTAAATTTCTTGTTGAACGGGTCTTTCACTTCTTTGATTAGTACTCCTCCAAGATATTTTGTTATTTGTGGCTATTGTAAAGGGTGATATTTCTCTGATTTTTTTAGCTTCTTTATCACTTGCATATTGGAGAGCTACTTATTTTTTGAGTTGATCTTATATCCTGCCACATTACTGAAGGTATTTATCAGCTGGAGAAGTTCCCTAATAGAGTTTTTTGGGTCATTTATGTATACTATCATATCATCTGTAAATAGCGAAAGTTAGACTTTTTCCTTTCCAATTCGATTCCCATTAATCTCCTTTTGTTGTCTTGTTGCTCTAACAAGAACTTCAAGACTTATGTTGAATAGATATGGAGAGAGTGGACAGCCTTGTCTTGTTCCTAATTTTAGTGGAATCACTTTGAGTTTCTCTCCATTTAATTTTATATTGACTGTCGGCTTGTTGTATTTTTCTTTTATTAAGTTTAGATATGTTCCTTGTATCCCTGATCTCTTCAAAACGTTTATCATGAAGTGGTGTTGGATTTTATCAAATGATTTTAAGCATCGAATAAGATGCCAGTCTACCTCAGGATCCAGCAAGACCACTCTTGGGGGTACACTCAAAAGATGTTCAATCATGCTATAAAGACATTTGTTCAACTATGTTCATAGCAACATTATTTGTAATACCCAGAACCTGGAAACAACCTAGATGCCCCTCAACTGAAGAATGGATAAAGATAATGTGGCACATTTACACATTAGAGCACTACTCAGTGGTTAAAAAAAATGACATCCTGAAATTTGTGTACAAATGGATGAAACTAGAAAAAAAAAACATTTTGAGTAAGGTAACCCAGAAAGATAAATATGGTATGTACTCACTCATAAGTGGATATTATCTGTAAATGAAGGATGTTGAGCCTATAGTTCATGATCCTAAAGAAGCTAAGTAGCAAGGTGTATCCTAAGAAAAACATACACCTGGAAAGGGGAAATAGGCAAAATTGCCTGACAAAATTGGGTGTTGGGGGTGGGGGAAGAAGGGAAGGTGGAAGGGGAGGAGAAGGAGAGAAGAAGAGAAGGGACCAGAACTTGAGGAAATGGGATAGTCGAGATGGAGTAATGACAGAGATGAGATCAAGGAAAGAGATATTTTGATTGAGGGAGCCATTATGGGGCTAGCAAGAAACCTGACACTAGAGAAATTCCCAGGAATCCCCAAAATCCACCCCAGCTAAGACACTAAGCAATAGAGGAGCGGGTGCCTGAACTGGCCTTGCCCTGTAATCAGACTGATGAATATCACCATAGAACCTTCATCTAGTAACAGATAGAAACAGAAGCAGAGACCAGCATCAGAGCACTGAACTGGGCTCCCAAAGTCCAGGTGAAAAGTGAAGGAGTGAGAAAATAAGCAAAAGAGGTCAAGACTATGATGGGGACACACTGAAAGTTTACCAGAGCTAATGGGAACTCACCAACTCCAGCCAGACAAGAAAGGAACCAGCTTAGGTCCAAACTAGACTCTCTGAATGTTGGTGACAGATGTTTGGCTGGGGTAGACTGCGGGGCCACTGGCAGTTGAGACAAGGGTTTAGCCCTACTGTTTGCACTGACTTCTTGGGAAACCATTGTCTTTGGATTGATACCTTGCTCAGTCTAAATATAGTTGGGAGTGCCTTGAACTTTCCCAAAGCAATGTGCCTTACTAAGTAGTGGGTTGAGGAGGGGTGGGAGGTAGGTGGAAGGAATGGGAGGTGGGAACTGGGATTGTTATGTGAAATGAAAAAAGATAGTTTGTTTTCTTTTTTAAAAAAAATAAAATAAATTAAAAAATAAAATAGAAGGAAGTAATGGAAAGGTTACAATTTTCTTAGTAATTCAGAAATTCAGGCAGACTTATGACAATCTATGGCTGTGCTCAATAGGCTCTTGCCTAATTTTAATTTTAAGATATTATGTTTGATGTGGGATGCCTCTTTGTATTCTGTAAATACGTTTTATTACCATTGGTTAATAAGGAAGATGCTTTGGAAAAATAATAACTCTTTATTACATTCTTTTATTCTACAGGCCGAGGTCTAGATGGACTCAACTTTGCTGTAGAAGAGGTAGAATTCTCGATACGTTTACTTCTAACATATTACACTGTGTCCAAAGTGCAACATTTCTTTCTATTATTTCAAAGTCACAGATTAGTGATCACTAAGGTCTGAATCCTTATGTTCTTCAGAGATCCCTATCCTGGAAACCTATCCTGTAAAGTGATGGCATCAGGGATTGTCATAAGCAGTGGATCCACCCAAGGGATGGAGTCCATAAAAGAGCAACCCAGAGAAGTAGTTTAGACATTTCACCATGTGAAGGTCCAATCAAAGGAGCTGTTCAGATACTATATGTGTTGATATGTAAATCTGTTCAGCCTCTAGAACTGTGAGGAAAAATATTTGTTGTTTATAACTCATAATACTCTATTTTCATTATATCAGTCTTCAAATACAAAAAATAAATACCTTTACTAACATCTGAAAAATGTATTTTATGAAGAAATAAGACACAATCATTGTTTTATATATATATCATATATCACATATATACATACACATGTACACACACACATACTCACAGTAGGATTAGGCAAGAAAGTCTTTGCTGACCATTTTAGAATTCTGTTTATCATAATGTCAAAACAAAATGTTACTTTTATTCTCTAAGTGATGTTGTAATCATATATATATATAGTTTAATTTGATGTGTACATATTGTACATGTACTATAAATTGCTTCAGTAATAAGGAAGGAGAGTACCCATACATAAGATGAGGTGGTGCAGGACATATCATCATTTGCTTGACCCTGAAGATGCTTTTTGTAAGAAACCACAATAACTTTGTGTGGCACTCTGGAAGAAAAGTGGCAAGAGAGAAAGAAAGATGACACTCAAAATAGAAAGCAATAAGGGGATGATAATAAGATTTTGTATATCAAGAAATTAGTTTTCTTTTATTACATGTGACAGAGTCTTGATCTCTTTTTGTGCCGTATATGAGGCTATGTTTGGTATCCTAACAAGACTGATAAAGACCATGTATATCTTTGATGATAATGTTTTTAGATGCATAAATAGACTATATAAAATTATAAAGAGGCTCATATATTAATATATTTTGTGAAATTATAATAGTGTTTAATATAATAGGAAATAGGACTTTAATAATTTACAAAATCGGAATTGTGATAGAGTTTGTGTTTATGGAACCATTACTAAACCAAATTTAAAACATCTTTCTTGTGATTGACAACTTCTGCTACTGATTGTCTGCGTATGAGAATCATTTTATAATTGAAAGAAAAACCAAATATCAAATTTCTGTTAAAATAATGCCAATTTATCTTTGAGGTTAAACATTTTTGTTTTAGGAGATAAAAGGTACTTCTGTCTGTTTTATATTGCTTTAACAATAATATAGAATGAACAAGTTATTTTAAAAATTGTATTTATGTCATTATTCTGGAAGTTCTGAAGTCAAATGGGATCAAAGGGGACAGTGTTGGTGTCTATTTAGCATCTGTTGAGGGATTTCTTGCTGCCCTCCCAGTGATGGAAGGTGATAAGAAAAGCAAGACTGTGCAGAAGATGAAACAGCAGGGCTCGGACTTGTCACCACAAGACAATCTACCCTTTTCTTGTGCTAGCATTTATTCATGAACTCTCTACCATGTTGACCTAATAACCCCTTACTAAGCCCCCCCCCTCCAACCACTGATTATTAGGGGATACATTCAAGCTATAGCTGAATAGCTAATGCTATTTGAGATAGAGAGATAGGAGGATAAAGTAGAAGGAGCTCAAGAATGGAGAAGAAAATTCAGAACAGTAACAACAGGAAAGTACAGGAGAGTTTTGGGGATTATCCTCACAGAATTTACTGAGAGCAGCCAGGAAGAGAGCCAAGCCTAATCTAATGCCAAGACCTGTTGGTTAAGGATACAGGCTCTGGAGATACTACTTCCCTCTCCCTTCTTTCCTTTTTTGTATGATGAATGTTGAAAATGTTTAGCAAGTACAGGAAGAAAAGAAGGGAAAGAGAAAGGGCAATGAAAGTGGAATAGAAGGAAGAGGGGAAAAAAGGAAAAAAAGACAGATATAAAGAGAGAGAGAGAGAGAGAGAGAGAGAGAGAGAGAGAGAGAGAGAGAGAGAGAGAGAGAGAGAGAGAGAGAGAAAAGAGAAAAGGGGAGAGAAGGTGGGTAATGAACCTATTTTGTGAGAAGCAGAGACAGTTGAAAAAGCTGGGTTGAACACTAGTGTTTGTCAAAATGTTGCCATGTTGGAACAACCATTAAGAAGATTGTAGCATGGATTTTCAAGAGAAAAGTAAATGACTGTCCAGCATCATTAATGGTTCATCAATGGTACAACTGACATGGGATAGCCTAAATTTCTTTTTGGTGGTGTTACAATGCCTTCTTCCCTGTTGACTTTTTCCTCCTCCTCTTTTCTTCCTCCTCCTCCTCCTCTTTTTCCTCTTTCTCTTCTTTTTTCTTTTCCTCCTTCTCTTCCTCTTCTTATTCACTATATAGGGTTTAATAGGTTCTTTTTCAAGGAAGTAAAAAAAGCGTAATTTGAGCACCTATCAGACTTTTGCTTTTTTCAATAAAAAGTATACTAAAATTACCGTAGTGTTAATACACAGACGGAAAGACCATTTTCTTTTTTGTGTTAGTCATTTTTTTATGTTTTTCAAATAAACAAAGCAATAGAAACCCAACCTTGCAAAGAACGAACACATATTTATAATCTTAATGCATTTTCTGTATCATCTATATTGATGTCTTTTAAAAATAGTATACTTTGTATTTTTGAGATTTTAGATGCTCTTCAACTTTGCAACTTTATTATTTTTCAACACTGCCTCACAGTAACTCCCTGAGCTAGACAGCATAGTAACCCGTATGTCAGATGGAAAACACGAAGTAGATCACTTGACTTCTACGTCATTCAGTCAATAAGTCAGTTATCAAACTTGAAATAAGAAATACAAACACTGCTAAAAAAATGTTTTCCAATTTTTTTAGAATTCTTGTGTTTTTATGTTTATTCTTATTTGCATTAAGTTATTATTAAATTCAATAGAACTAAACTTGGAAATATTTAAATCAGTATACACGGTTTCACAGATACTTATACACAAAAAGTCATCACAGTATTATGCAATATAAATAAAATTACATACAACAAATCTGTTGTTACAGAATTTACAAAGGAAAGAATGAAAATTTTCTGGTAGGCAGATTTGCTTTCACATATCTACCAAAAGAGGAGCTTATCTTAATTTAAAAGAAAAATCCAACATCAATCAAGCCCGACTTTAAGCTTTTACTCTGCATTTTCTGATGTTGTCCCATTAGCCCATAAGGCATGACCTTCTTGCGCTTTTAGCTCATTGAGATGCAAGTTAGAGCAACTCAGAATCTTTGAAAGTTGTGTTTGTCTTGGATACATATGTGGCATATAAACACAGTTATATGTAAACTTAAACCCAGAGCAAGTTTTAGCCGTAATAGGGTGGCTATGCCACAGCTTCTGTCTGCTAAGTCAGAGTAACATATGCAGGTCTCACAGTTGATAGCTGGAGGTGAATACAGATGTATGGCTGGAGTTCTAAGCACGGTGATCATCATCCTATAACCACTTGTCTGCAGCAGACACAGTTCAAATTAAATCCAAGAAATAACATAAAAGCGATTTTGAAAATCTGATACTTCATCTGTTTTTTTAACAATGCAATTTAAAGGATTTTGACATTATTTGTATTTCTTCAAAGAAGTAGGGGCATTTAAAAACATAAATATTGTGTTTTTAAAAGTCCAAAGAACATTAATATTGATAGTAGCTTATTCGTCCTGAGAATTTACTCTGTGCAGTTGCTATTGCAAAAACTTTACCTGTATTAATGCATGTAATCCTCAAAAAATAAAACCATGAGGTAGAATTTTATTCACACTATACAGATGAAAGAGCTAACTGAGAGATATTGGGACATTTGCATAAAATCATATAATTTGCATGTGGCAAAGTACAATGTTCATGATACATTGGTCTATCTCAACCTGTGTTCACTAATACTGTGCCCACCACTAGGCTTTGAACTATAGGTAAACCCCTTTGTTGGGGAATTCACTTACTGTTATTAGTGCTCAGTATATAGTAAGCACTATCCTTCTTTTCATGAGGCCCTCCTCCTCTGACATTTTGATAGACATATAACTTGGCAATGAGTGATGATTTACAAAAGCATTGGTAACCATATGCTCATGTTTGTATTTCAAAATAAGTATTTGGATAATACACTCTATCAAAAGTGCAGTGTGCCCTGCTACTAAACATCTCTTAACTACTTCTGATTTCATCTGCTTCTTTATACTAGTGGGAAAATCCTTATAATGGTTTTATTTTTCTCTTTTCTGGGCTGATTACGATTGATTTGTGGATGGCAAGATTCTGCTAAAGAGTAAGCCAGAAATGCTTCTTAACAATGCAAAATGCTCCCTGAAGCCAGTGCTTTGAGGGTATTCATGGTGTTATGGCAAGTTCATATGCATTTAAATAATGACAATTCCTGTGGTTGAGAATAATGCTCTGCTCTGTCATATACAAACCCAGGTTACAGTTCAAGTTTTACTGCAGGTTCAACGCTCCTTCATTCTAGCAATTGAATGTCCAGTCACGAGTTTTAAAATGCTGACGTCTTAAATTCCCAGCGAAGGTGTTGACTGATGTTTGTAAGATGAATCCTGGGGCTCGATGTATCATTTGAGGTAAGGTTGTAGCAGCCTGGCAGCTTTTATATCCTGAGGGAAGTCATTTGTAAGTGTTTGTCACCTTGAGGAGTCACCCTTATGAGTGAGGCATTGGTGCTACCTGTCATTAGCCATGTCTTCTTCCTTCTTGGTAGAAAGTTTATGTACATAAAAGCCACCTCATGGTATCAGTTAGTCTAGGTCTGACGAGTTCCTTGACATCGGCAGAAGCATTGTTTTAACCCCATGATTCTAAGTAATAATGGACAGTCTGCAGGCATCCTGCTCCATGGGCCGTGACTATATAGCTCACAACACTCAGTAATAATGTACAATGTGCAGGCATTTTGCTCCGTGTACTGTCACTATAACTCACGACTCTAAGAGATAATAGACAATCTGCAGTCATCTTGCTCTGTGAGCCATGGCTATAACTCACAAGAGTCCATTCTAGATGCCAGTCTTGGAGGTTATCCAGTCTCGGTACTTAGTCACTCTTGTGTAGACTCCAGGCTTGTTTGGAAGAGCACAAGATTGTCCCCAACTTACTATGCCCACAATGTACCAGATGTCCCGATTGTCATAAACCAGAGGTCCACCAGAATCACCCTGGAATAGAAACAAGTGTTCCAATTCAAGATAATAATAACCATCTCTTTTCCACAGACCTTGCCTACACACACACACACACACACACACACACACAAATGAAAAATTGTTATATGGATCACAGAAACAGACTGTGAATAGATTTTATGCATCTTTCAATTGAGCTAAAATTTTGTTCTAAACCTTAAAGTATATTTTCTTTTTTAGTAGAAAACAAATATATCTTTCATATATAATGTTTACATTATTTATGGCTTATCATCCTTGTATTTTATTTCTTTAATTAGACAATGTCCTGAATATATGTTATTATAAGACAACATTTTATGCACATAAAATGTCAAATATGAGACTGTTAGTTATAATAGTAAAGAGAAATTTTAAAGGTCACTTGGAAACACTATTGACCTGTTTTGTTACCTGCTCTTGGTCTCCTTTTCTTTTTCTCATCTATTCTAATTTATATTTTCTTAGTGAATTATAAAGGCTCCTTTACCTCTTTTATATGATGAGAGAGATTAAGTAGGCAGATACACTTACAGATGTTGAAATGCCTCAGTTTCAAGCCCAGCTCTGTCAATTATGAGTGACCCTGAGCAAAATATTTTAACTTTCTCTGCTTCTCTCACCTCATTCTTCTATTACTCAACTTACAAAGGTTTATTTGTGTGTGTGTATGTGTGTGTGAAAGAGAGAGAGAGAGAGAGAGAGAGAGAGAGAGAGAGAGAGAGAGAGAGAGAGAGAGAGAGAGAGAGAGAGAGAGAGAGGGAGGGAGGGAGGGAGGGAGAGGGAGAGAACGACACACCTGTGAGTTTGCTCACAGAGCTTGAAGTGTAGATTAAATGGGCTGATATTTAAATAAGTCCCAAACAAAGACTAATCACAACTATGGTAAATGACAGAGGAGCTAGAATAAGAACATTTGATTGGTCAGGATGTACTCTCACAGTACATCCCTTGGAGATGCAATGATGTTGACATGAGAAGGTGGAGCGGTTGGTTGTGCATCAGACAGTGGTGCATAGACTAGTATTGCATTCTAGACAGAGGGAAAAGTTTTGAAAATGCTCTGTGGTGTGAAGGAATCTGGCATATGCAAGGATAAAAAGATGGAGCTAGAGAGGGAAAAAGTATCAGGAGAAGTAGGTCAGAGGTATGGGATAAGACGGGCAAATGGCTCAGGGATTACTGTGAATCCCTGTGAATCCCTGTGGACCTTGCTTAGAATGCTTTGTTTTGTATTTTTAAGAACAAAACGCAGGTGCTGAAATATTTTAAAGAGGTCTTTGACATAACTAGAATAGCATATTACAAATATTGCTAATGTTTATCTGGCAAATGCACTAAAGAAGTACAAGAGAAAAAAAATGGGATGAGGAGCTGAAAGCTATGAGGTGAGAGAAAAGAAGAAAAGAGAGGGAAGAAAATATAGAACTGGTGAAACAGGAGTTATAAAAAGATAAAAAAAATCGAACAGATTCATTCAGCAACTTGATATGGGGTATGAAGAGGAAAACATTCTGGAAATCATTAAAGAATCAAGAGAAGACAATGTTTCAATAAAAGGGGGTAGTAAGCATTAGTAATGCTGTTATGGGCTTTAAAGAAAAGAGCAACATCAAAGATGTCTGCTAGAATTTAACATTGCTGTCACTGGTGAGTCATTAAGGGGAACTATTTGGAGAAAATAATGGGGAAAACCCAATAGTGATGGCTGACAGTGTTAAAGGAAGTGAGAAATAGAGACAATAGGCATAGACATTCTTTCCAAATATTTTATAGCAAAACCACAAAGTAGGGTTCTAGCTGGAGGTATCCATCTAGAGATTTCCCCACAAGACTTTTGAATAACAATAATAAAATGAAATCAGTTGCAAAGTAAATGTTTACTGTAAGTAAGAGACTCAGTCTGTGCTAATGTGAACTTCCCCCCAAAGGCCAGTGAAGACAGGAACTTGAATGGAGAAGGGGGGGATGGAGGGATGGGCCATAGAGAAGAGGTGTTTATATATAAACAACAATTAATAAAATAATAAAAACATTATAGTAAAGGTGCTTTGCTTTGGGTTTGTGAACATTAAGCACTCAGGACAGTTGTTCTATTCTATGCTAATCTCAGAAATTGCTAAGAGAAACTTCCCTCTGAAAGATTGACCTTGGCTTTCAACCTACCTTACATGCATCTACTTTTCCTTCCATGAATCCAGCGCACAGCATGCCCGGAGTTATCAGGCCGTCATACACTTCCTTTCTGTTACACACATCAGTGCCTATGGTTTCCACCCTGGCTTGCCGGAGTTTATTTTGTGTAGGCCCTATTACACAGCACAAATAAACAAAAAAATAATGTGCTTTTGAAATATGGTTGTACCCCTAATACAGACTAGAGCCAAAGCACAAAGTATTTTATGTATATTGGTTTATACTAAATTGTATTTTCTCTAACCCTACTGTCTCCATGAAAGAAATCAACCATACAAGCCTCAGAACTGTATCATATTGGTGGTTCCTCTACAGTATCTTTTAAAACTGCACACAGATGCTAAATGTATACAAGGCTTTTCATGCTAACACACACTGCGGTCTTCACTGAATGCTCAGAGAGTTCAACCACACTAATCTAGTCCAAGTTGCATGACAAATTCACTATTTTTTCCAGCTAATATTAAAGTAGAAATCAGGACACAACACAGAGAATCATTCTTCCTGGTGTCACTTATAGTGTATTCTTTTGGGCGGTGGGGGTGTTGAAACAGGGTTTCTCTGTAGCTTTGGAGCCTGTCCTGGACTTAGCTCTTGTATACCAGGCTGGCCTTGCTGTCCTGGAACTCACTCTTGTTGACCAGGCAGGCCTCAAACTCACAGAGATATGCCTGCCTTCAATCACTGTCACCTAATTTTTTGAGCCATTATTTAAATGTTAGGTCTCTCACTAAATCTGAATTAATTAATTACAGGTGTGAGCCCCACAGTTGGCTTTCATGTGGGTGCTGGGGACCCTAACTCATATCCTTTTGCTAGCACAACACTTTGTCAACTAAGTCTCAGCCCCTGCACCATTATTTTTTTAAAAAAAATATTTTTGTATAAAAAAATAGGATGAAACTACTCACCATCATCTACAATAGACCCGAACCCTGTGACAAACACACTTGTTTTCGGTGGCAGTTTCATAGATGCATCTGGGAGACAGACTCTTTGAACCACGTTTGAAAACTCTACGCGGGTAGTGAGCTGGGCTAGAGCAATGTCATTTTCATTGCTTTCTCTGTGGTAATCTTCATGAATGATAATCTTGCCAACACTTCGCTTCACGGCCGGTGGTGTTATAGTTGTACCAAAAGTAGCAATCCATTTACTTGGGTCTCTGTTTCTACAGAAAATTAAAGGATAAGGTTTGTGATGGTTCATGTTGCTTTCTTTAATAAAAAAGGTCAAAATTATATTTCTGCCTAGCTTTTAGAATGGAGCTCTTGAAAAGTTCCTGTGGTGAGAGAATTGATAGTTGGTGGCACTGTGAAAAAGAGTTTTCCTATGGTTAAAGCAAATAATTGCACATAAGTTATTTAATCATCAGTTTCCATATTTTAAGTTTGTGCCTTGTTAGAGTTCTTTGCATTCCCATTCTTTTCTTTCAAAGAATTGTTCAGGCATTCATTTCCTTTCTTCTAGACAATGAGCACCCTAGTAGGCAAATTCCCTCTCCACCAAAACACCCATCTTGATTTGACAACATGCTTGTTGGCTCTTGTTTACTGTGATCTTTGAAGCTAAGTGGAATGTGTCTAATGTGAAGTTCCTCACACGCACAAAGGTTTTCCTCCACCCATGCCCACACCCCTTCCTGACATTCAAAGGTTAAGCTGCCCTTACTGGAAGCAAGTCTCACACAGTCCTTTGCTGTAGTCTGTTCAGCCTCCCACTTAACCAACTCTCCTTTCACATAGCTGCTTTACTTCCCCGGGGTTACGTCACAAATTACGTCCAGCGCAACCAACTCTTACCTGCTATAATTTTTTTCTCCAAAGTCCATTTCAGTCCCTTTAGAATTATTCATATTACGAATGATTAGACATATACAGAAACCAGATATTGTCTGGATGAAGGGAAATTAGGTAGAAGGAAGTCACAGGTGAGAATTTTAAAAAGGAATTTCCTCGTTTATAAGGGATTACCATGTTGGTCAATCATCAACTCTCTTTTTCTTTTTGAAAATGTTTTTTTTTTATTTGTGAGTTGGAGATTACATGTACATGAGTATAGGTGTCAGTGGGGGCAAGACACATCTGATCTGTTGGAATTTGGGGTGCACGCAGTTGTCCCATACTTAATGTGTCTCCTGGGAATGGAACTTGTGTCTTCTTTGAGAACAGAATGCTTTCTTAACCACAGGGCTATCTCACCGGTCTGTGAACGTTATGTTCATCCTACCTGCTCTGAAGTCAGGGCTCTTCCTTCCTTTCTTCCTTCCTTCCTTCCTTCCTTCCTTCCTTCCTTCCTTCCTTCCTTTCTTTTTTTTTAAGAAAAAGTGTTTCATTTATATTTTGAGATTATAATTACATCATTCCCCCTTCTCTAAATCATCAACTTTTAAGAGTAGTAAAAGGTCATGCATTTTCAAAGTGCACTAGATTGTCCAGGGATGACAAGACAGAATAAGAGCAGAAAAAGAGTTCTTCCCTCATCTGTTTATTCATTGTTTGTTTGTTTGTTTGTTTATGGAACGTTTGTTCAATGTAGACTCATTAGGACTGGGACCATCATTTGGTACCTAGACATTCACTACTAGAATTCTAAGAGTGATAATGACTAACACGATTCCAGGAGTTAAGGAGATTACAAACAATTTGGGATAGCAAAATAGAATGACCATCCCTTTGTGCATCATCAAAGATTCATAACAGGCTCAAACATGCTGCTTTGTGAACAGAGACACTAAGAGATACTCAGACCTTGCTACATCTTGTCTTCCTACATCTTGTCAAAAACTTTTCCTGACTCACATGGTTTCTTAAGACTGAAGCAAACTATGAAAGAAGACTTTCATGAACATGGAATGCTGGGATTGTACTGAAATGCCATTTTTAAATATGCTATTTCTATGCAAAAATTCATTTATTAAAATAGGAATGTTATTTGGATAACTTCTATATTATCTTCAATATATCACTTTATTCCCTTTTTAATAAATGAGCAGTCTCCGTTTACAAGTACCAAATATGCTGCTACATTTGCAATATTAAAAAAATCTTTCTTTGACATTAACTTTCAAATTTCTCTGGCATCTCTCATTTATACACTCCTTTAAAGTAGTTTTAAAGCTACTGCACTTGTTCCTTCAATTATCTTTTAAATACATTCCCATTCTTATCACACTATGGAAAGTTACCTTCTTAAGGTCAATAGTAATTTTTACTTTATCAGCTTCAACATCCAATTTTTATGTATCTCTGTCCATCCCCAGACAGCTCACTGGTCTCATTGAAAGGAGTGTTTATATCATTAATGATATTAAGCTGACATTCTGGTTATTATTTCTATTTTATAAATACTTTCACAAACACATAAAAACAAATTTGGGGTGACTGTAAGGACATGAACATGCCAGAAAGTCTTAGTAAGTAAGTGTTCATCATGAACATGGTACTAGTTACTTTGGGATTCATAGATATGAAATTGTGAGTTTCTTCATCATTGAAAGAGGAAGAGATAACTTCAAATTTATTAGGTCTTTCTCGTTATACTTTGTCTGCAAAGAGACCGCTTAAGTGTCTTAGAATCATTCTGTTTACGTCCTAAAAAAAAAAAAAAAGGATAAAAGGCCTCCAATAGTACCAAGGAAAAGCTGCTTTAGGAGCACACATAGACTGTGTCACTGAGCAAGCAAAGAACTTTCATTTAGAGCCCATCCTGTTTCTTGAGATTCTCTCTGTGCTAATGGCAATCCCCAAGGGAGAAAAGACCAAGTCCCTTAATCTCCAGGCTCTCTAAAGAGCCTATGAATAACTGAGTTTTGAGAGAAACAACCCTGAAAGCCAAGCTGAGAACCTGGACTCTGCTATACAGGACCAAAATATCATGCTACAAGGGCAGAGTGACACCTCTAAAAGCCTTCTGAAACTTCCATGGAGTTTCCTTGAAAATACAGTGAGAAGAGAATGCTCCAAAACAAATTTCAAAGCCTTTTCCCTCATTGTAATGAAATAATCCTGGATATTGATGGTGGGAAATCAATTAATTAACCGGTGGGGAAGCGGGAGAGAAGTGATTAACTTTTCTCTTTGAGGATGTAGAAGACAAGTATATCAGTCTTTATGGTGAATAACTTGTAATATAAGGAAGATAGCACTAGAATCAAACTACACAAACCAAACAGGTATATACCCTATAGAGTGCAGAGAAGGTGCAGACTGGAGGACAAGCTGGTAAGACTGAGCTGTTCCTTTGCATTAAATCAATGGCAAGAGAGGACTAAGGAAACCAAAGCTCCCCATTCCCAGTGAACTTACTTCCAGAAGCAGTGAGCTGCTGTCAGGAGCCATGTGTTGCTAATGAGGGTGGCTCCACACTGATGGCCAGCCCCTATGAGCTGGAGGCTGGCCTGCCATGGCCATTCTCCTTCCATAGCTGTTTCCCTTCCTTGGACAATTCGCTCAGTAGTAGAGGATGCTGGCAATGGCATGTTTGAAGATGACATCCTTATCCCACATCCTGACAAAGAAACACGTAGTAGTTTGTTCTCATTACAAAAGAGGGAAATATCATGACTTGTATTTAGGGAAGTCACTAATAAAATCTTTTTTGCTTCATCAACTCTTTATGCCATTCTTAGCAGTTAATCACTGGTGTGTGTGTGTGTGTGTGTGTGTGTGTGTGTGTGTGTGTATAGTGTTTATTACTCTAAAGTTCAGAAGAAATGAAGAAATACCAATATGCTTAGGCATTTCGTTCTAAAATCAGCTTGTTTCTCTCTATAAAACATTGACACATATTTCTAATCCCAGCATTTGGGATGCCTATACAAAAATTGTCTGTTGCAAACAAACAATATAAACCAATAATATAAATTGAAAATAATAAGTGAGCTTAAATAGAAGCAAAAACAGAAACAACTTTATTGGGTTCAGAATAGATTTGAAAGTTGGAAAGTGCAGTCAGCTAGACATACCACATGTTCTGCCAAGGGAGGGTGGCTTTGGGCTTTTACATCAAGCGTGAGTGTAATAACATGGCATCCTTTGAGGGAGAGAGATGAGATTGGGAAAAGTTCACAGACTACAAACTAATGCAAACTCTGGTGATCATAAATTCTGCAATTCTCTTGGAATGTCTAAGTCAAGGAATAAGCAATAAACTGACCAGTCTTGTGTGCCACATACGTGGTAAGATACAATTAGTCTGGGGAATTCATTCTCTATGATGGATTGAGTTCCTGATAGGAGATATCTTTGTGGTAACTTGCCTATGTCAGCAAGTAATTAAAGTATAGAAAAATATTTGTGTTCTCCTATTGACCATCCTAGAGTCATTCTGTCATTTATTTTTATCAATACATAGGTTATTACTAAACATCAAATTGGCTATATATTCATATGTATGTATGTATGTATGTATGTATGTATGTATGTGTGTGTGTGTATATGCATGCCTTGGAGAGGAACACAAATTGCTGTACATAACCTAGCTAGTGAGTGACGCAGTGGTATATAACATTAGGATAATCCACATCTAAATCAATAGAACTTTACTGTTGAGTGACAACCCATCAGTGAATATAGGTCATGATTTATCCTCCATGTGACAAGTAGAATCAATTTATTATCTTTGATATATTTTACTAATTTTATGCAAATTTTTATTTTCTAAAATATAAGAATAGTTTAGAAAAATTCTTATTTGCTGCTGTCAAATCTTCAACTGATCTAACTTCAAATCAACCTTTGAAAAGCCTTGCAAGTGTTCTTACAGCATCGATAGTAGGCACACATTTACCTACAAGACTCAGAATATATTCAGGTGTGATGAGTGAAGCAGAGAGAAAACCTCAAACACTTGAAAAATGAAAACTTCAACTTGGTCCTCTCTTAAATCATGAGAGAATATTAAAATACTTTAAGAATATTAATATAACATCTAAAATATTACACAACATACATAAAGGATAGAAAATAAAATCACATTGATATATATACCTAATATGTGACATATTAAAAACAGAAATGGAAAGACTAAGTATTTGATTTATGAAGATATAAAAAGAAATAGAAAATCTTGTGATCTGTACAAACATTTTTGTGATTCTTATCCATTCTCTTTATTAAGAAATAAATGGTTAATTGTGGACTTTGGGACTTACGACTATTGAGGAGATTTCTCATCTTTTTGCTGTCAATAGCTGTAAGAAGAGAACACAAGTTAGTTGACATGACAGCACAGTCTCTTTCCTGTGTTATTTTGCTCAAAAGTTTATGAATAGTAATGTTAATTATTTAAAGTATCCATAATTCAGGAAGACATTGAACTTTTCATAGCCAAGTAATATACAACAA
This sequence comes from Alexandromys fortis, assembly GCF_014885135.2. Classification (NCBI taxonomy): domain Eukaryota; kingdom Metazoa; phylum Chordata; class Mammalia; order Rodentia; family Cricetidae; genus Alexandromys; species Alexandromys fortis. Next base: position 39,410,954 of record NW_026067949.1, read on the forward strand.
TCATCTGACTCAATCATTGATTCAAATAATAGAATTTCATTTGATAATCAACTCAGAGCATCTTATTTTATGATTTTTCCTTCAAAAACATGTAAAACAGGAATGAAGGAGCAAGGGTAAATGTGCTGGTAGCTTTTTTTTTTTTTTTTTTTTTTTTTTTTTTTTTTTTTTTTTTTTTNTTTTTTTTTTTTTTTTTTTTTTTTTTTTTTTTTTTTTTTTTTTTTACAGGGCTGTAGCCAAAGTCAAAGAAGTGAGTCTCCAATTTCCATCACGTGGTCAATGATGAAGGCAGACTCTCGGGGCCCAGTTTCAAGGTCCTAATCTAACAAGAACTGGGAATTCTGTCCATGGATCTTGCCGACTTTTCCCTGAGATCCTCTCATATTGAAGTGCCTGAAAAGTTAGTGACTTGACACTAAGAGAAGAGCATGAAGTTCCTTCACTTAAAACCTGTCCAAAAACTCTGTTCATTCACAGTTCTTATCCCACAGTTATGCCCTGTGGAGAGGTAGTTGGAGACTAGCTAGTGGTCCAGTGTGAGCAGATCCTGTCTTATCAGTCTTTTTTTATCCCTGCGATTAGCTTCCCTTCTTCCCCAAACATGGCTGCTCAGGAAAGAAGGTCTTGGGATCTACTGTTGAGTAGTGTTAGAGAATTCATCTATGACCCTTTCTTCACAGAAAGGTAGGTGGTCTCAGACTCCCAGTACCTGGTTTGGAAAAGAGGGATCTAGTTGCTATACCTTCAAGCAGAAGAGAGAAAAGTAAGGAGAGCAAGATCCAGAAAGAAATGTCTTTGAAGGCCCTTAGATTTACTTTAGTTCAAAACACTCCATGCCCAACAACGTATTTTAGGTTATTCTATTGTGTTGCAAAAGTCCAAATAGGCATGTAAGCCCCAGTCTTTACTAGGAATTTCACATACATGTTTTTAATGAATGGTGTGTATGTGATGGAAAATATATGTAAATGAATTTGTTATCAAGTATTGTCTTGGGATATTCTCATTTTGATATAAAAACAGCCTGTATTATAAAAATGTCATTGTATAGGCCAAAAATACTGTTGACAACTGTAAGAAATTCTATAACTATAATATGCAGTGAACTCTGATCATTTACATTTTCCTTTAAGTCTGTGATCATGACTTGAAAATAGCTACATTATCAATAGCCAGGATTTTCTCTGAGGATCCTCTCTACAGAGTGATAAATAGGTTCTAGTTTCTCTTGGAGCAAAATGTTTTAACAATAAAAATAATACATAGTAAATAGCATGATCATCATGTCTAACTACCTATGTAATATACAGTCTAATTTGACTTAAAGATGTCCACGAAGATTCTGAAAGTCTCTTCTCTCATTTATAAGAAATCAAAAGTAACTAAACTTAGAAATTCATGAGCTACAGTGAAGGAGCTGGAAGGCCTACTGGCCTGAGATGTAGACAACTATAAAAGGTACTAAGGAAGTAAATGAAAAAGAGACCAGTCCAATCCTTTCATCATTTAAGACAGTATTTTATTTAAAAAAATATTTTATTCCCTAATTGCATTTTTTCATAGAACAAAAGAATCCCTCCAGATTTCTAATTAGCTCTAAGGGACTTTCCATTTTAATCTCATAAACTATTTGAACTTAATTTTCTTCTCTCTTCTACTTTGGAGAAAACAAGGACTTTACTAATAATTTTTCTTTCTTTTGGAAGTAACAGGGAAATAATGAAAATATTTTGACTAGAAATGTCAGAGGGCCTCTTCATAGTTTATGCCTCTCTTATTTCAGAATCATTCTTTATACACATGATTGTTTCTTTGATATAAAAATTAACTCCAAGGATGTAAAGATGGTTCAGGAATTAAGAGGATTTATTGTTCTTGCAGAAGACTTGGGGGATCTTAGCATCCACACCTGCCTGTAATCCCAACACCAAAGGATCAGGCATCGTCTTCAGGCCTCCATTAGCATCTCCACACACATGCACCTGAAGTTAAACAGGCACACACACACACACACACACTCACTCACACTCACACTCACACAAATAGGGAAAAATTATATAAGACAAACAAACAAACAAACAAACAAAAACTCTCTAAAATGTACCTATAAAATGATTCTGAGATTCATAATATTTCTGTTTAATTTTGGCTACTTTTGCTGATTCTTGTTTCAGGGCCTTGTTTATTGTCCAGCTCCCCACGTAAAATGTTGAAAATAATGTCCACCCTTTGATGGATCTTAAAATATCCAATAAATTTGGTTAAAAAAACTTAGAAACTTCGTCAAAAGTCTCATAAGTATAGAAAAAAGTATAATTCCAAATTTTACCTCACAGTGAGTTTTTATTTTAGGTTTTCTCAATGCTGATATGTTTTCATTTATTTAGTGTGTGTGTGTGTGTGTGTGTGTGTGTTGTATTGAGTTTGTGTGTGTGTGAGTACACACTCATGTGTGAGCATGCACATGCATGCACACACTATGTACATACAGGAGTTCGAGGATATCAGAAGGGTGTCAACTACATTGGAACTTGGAATGCAGGTAACTGTGCACTGGCATGTGGATGCTGCGAAGTGAACCTGAGCTCTTTGCATGAACAGAAAGTGTTCTTAAATTCTGACTCATCTCTCCAGGCCCATTGATATATTTACTAGTGGTGAGTTTGTGAAATGGGAAGATACACGAACCAGATTCCTAAGACAACTGCAGGCGATTGCAATCAAAGGGAATTGGGAAAATGGCAAACAGCAACAAAATACTTACGTGTGAGGCTAAATGATGGTTTATTTATAGTCAGAGGCAGCTGTTTGATCTTCAGACCTTGGTATAAGGTCCTTTCAATTTTTTTCTTGATTCGTTCAGCACTATCAGTAGATGGGTATCGAAACATCAGCACCATAAGAATGTTCACGCCCTGTTCATCTGGACTGGAGCAAAACAGAAAAATGATTCCATCTCTGCACTCTCCATCAACTTAAAGAAACATTGTGGATGATATCTGTGCACACGAGACTTAACATTGCATCCAGATAAGGGAGCAAGATGGAATGCATGACAATAATGAGTGCTGCAAACACTGCAGAAGAGAAAGCAACATAATGCAAACAAGAAGAGTGTTCTCCGTCTTTCCTCAGTTTGGAGAGCTCTGAGAGGGGCCCATGAAACCGTACTTTGTGTTCACTTGAACAGGTTGCTTTTAAAGGCATCTTGAATAAAAGCAGTAAGGTGGCTGAAGTCATTATTCTCCAGCGAAATGTGGCAGAGACAATGTGTGTGCATCACGTCCATTCTTCTTTGCCTTCTGAGCATAGAACTACTGCATTTCTAGCCCCTCTTGGAGTTTACTGAAATGCTCTCCTGAATTCTTCCCTTACTGCCAAGTCTTGTGCTTTTTTTGTATCAGGCAGAAGTGGAAGATCACGTGACAAGGAAATACTGTAATGCCTACTGGCACCCAATCTTTTGCCCCCACTTTTGACTCTTTGAGTTGAGTCGCAATGGATATTGTATTAAAACACTGATATTCTGGCATTTGGCATAAATGTAATCAACAAATTTCTATAGGAAGTAATTTATAAAGATAGAATAATTTGACCAATGATTCAAATACAGAAACGTATGTCATGATTAAGGGATGGAAAGCCTGTAGTAGACTTTAGAGAGTGAATTTATTTAGAAAGGGAAATAAAAGAAGAAAGGGGGACGCACAAAGGAAAAGGCATAAAAAGACTAATTACCACTAAGAAATTAGTCATATATATCCTTCCTATCAGCCACCTGTCTATCATCTCTCTCAGCCACCTATTATCCCCTCTATCTTTTTATCATCTATCTATTTATTTGTATATATATATGTATCATCTATCAATTATCTATCTCATCTACCTATTATCTACTAGATAATAGACTACCTATTTGCCATCTCTATATATCTCTATCATCTATCTAATTATCAAAATAATCAATCACTTCTGTATGTATCTGTCTATCAACTATCTAATTATCACCGATCTGTCATCTCTCCAGCTATCTCAGTGTGAAATCTAGGGCTTTTAAACATCATATTAAAACATACATAGGAGCTCGTGCGATGGCTCAGCAGGGAAGGGTGCTTTCTGCCAAGCCTGATGACTTGAGTTTCATCCCTGGAATCCACATGGTGGAAGCAAAGAACTGACTCCTATAAGTTACATACCTTATCTTGATAACGTGGGACTTGATAAATCGACCCACTCCAGAAGAACGTCGGAATATCCTAGACATCTGATAAGAAAAATAAATAAAAGTGTTAGTCCTGAGAAACATATTATTTTTATTTATCAAGAAATTTTTGGTAAAGAACAGGTTTTTAGTTGATTTTCATGATACATAGTGGCTTTCAACAGTGAGCAGACTAAATCTGTGTTCAAATCCTTATAGGACTGAACAACTTTTTCAAAATGGTCAAATTTACTGAACCTCTGTAAAATGGAAGTGACTGTGATCTGCCTTACAGAGCTGATTTGTGAAATACAATTGGAAGCTGGAAAGGTGGATCAGTGGCTAAGAATCCTTTCCTGAAATCATAAGTATACAGATATGCATCCCAGTACCTGTGAGATAACCCAGGCTTCCTTCTAGAAATTCCAGCTCTTGGGGGCTGCAGAAAGTTGCTGCTTTTAGCCTAGCCCCAAAAACAAGCATCCTGGGTCCAAGGAAAAATGGTGGCTCAAAGAAACAGGTGAAAAATGATATACATAAGAGGATATGTGATATGCTCTCCTGGCTTTGTATATTCACAGAAAGGTGTGCACGTGCACTTACATACATCCCCCCAAACACACACATACGCAGACAAATAGAATTTTAAAAAGTAAATGAAATTACATTATATGTTTGATATCTAGCAAACTACTTATGTAATAATTTCAGTCTTAATTATCAATTCAATTAGAGTGTGGGTTGTTTTTAAGACATCAACCTCCGTTGTAAAAAAAAGCCCAGCATCCTGTTTGCTACACTCTATGGCATCTTTGTCAGTGATTACTGTATCACTTGACCATTTGAATGACGATAACAGCTCTGACACCTCACTGTCTCACTGTGAGTCATTGCTCTGAGGCATGCAGAGCCTAACACCCATGGCACCACACTGTATATCATGAGCGTGACGTTCCTCAATCTTTCCAAACTGAAGCTGTGAAGGACTGGGATGTTCAGAGAACTTATTTCCTAAAGAGCCCTGATTCCCTAAAAGGAGGCATGCTGAAACTTACCCTCAAAGAGCACTGGACTGACCATCAAAGGGAGAAGACACAGGTCTATGTTAACTGAACCAAAGAATACTTATGAGCTAAGTCTCACACTCCAACCCCCAGATACTACACACTTTGGGAACAAGGGGTTCTGTGTTCCTGCTCTATATACTTTCTTCCTCTCCTGGAATCTGCAGAACCAGTACAACACTCAGAAGATTCTACGTTTTAAATAGTGAACCCATTTTCCTTGTTTTAGCCTAGTGGGGGACTATTGTCATCTTCTTAGAACCCTGTGTTATATGATCCTTTTTGTTCCTGCAGTTTACCCCCACAGTGCAAGCAAAACTGACACCTATTAAATAGAAAGATGCATCTATTAAGCTCTTGCTTCCAGACAGTATCTCCCTCAGTGTAAGTGGTATTAGCTTTCTTCTTTGTTGGTCCCATCATCACTCTGCCTTCACTTCAGGCCCACCTCTGTCTGTCTGTGGTTTTATAAAAGATAATATGAACATGTAGACCAATTCCATAAATTGGTTACCATGAGGTATCTATCAGTAAATGAATGAACAAAAAATATGTTGTGGTATAAATGCATAATGGATTTTAAGCCATATGGAAGAATGAAGTTATGTTATTTTTCAAGATAATAAATGGAACTAGAAAGAGCAGAGTAAGAAAAATAAGTTAGACTCAGAAAGACAAATACCATATTCTTTCTCATATGTGAATCCTTGATCTTATGTATAAAATACCTTAAACATATTAAAGTGTGTATTAGTATTAGTATAAGAATCTGAGAAAAGAAAGAGGGTAGGGAAGGTGGGAGGGAGATAAAGGAGACTGTCTTAGAAGTTAATATGTTTAAAGTTCAGGATAAATGTAAATGAAAATATATTTCTAAAATCAATCATTGTGTACATGAATATACAAACAAAATGTTTTCTTTTATTGTAAAGGTACTAGAGAGATGGTATGATTCGGGCATTAAAGGTTAGGCTCACAATAAAAACACCAATTTTTTTTAAAACTTTGTGTGGATTTACCCAGGATACAACTCAAAAAGTCAGTTAGTATAAACTAATAAGTTTCTGAGAAAAAATGAAATAAAGATTGTCATTTATTTTATAGAAAAATTAACTATTTTCTTAGAAGTGATTGTTGTAGTCATTTTTTGAAGAAATTGAATTTTTATTGGTATACTTCCATTGAGAACTCAAAAATATGATATCTAGTATAAACTAATTCATTCAATCTTTAAGTTTTTATGGTTCAACTCTAAACGTAGTTATGGTAATGATTATTTCACTTAAAAATTTTATGTCTAAACAGATGCTAAAATTATTCATTCATCTTAAAACACATCTTTATTGTCTTCCTTGGATTTAATTCCAGCACTAAAAAAGTAAAGTACACTTGAAACAGTGTGTAGGCTCATGGCTGCTCAGTTACTATTTGGATTTTTAATCTTTGTCCTCAGGCAAGCAGCTGTACAAAGACTAAGTTCTTGAGAAAGATCAACTACTCCTGTATAACAAGAGATACCGATGGAGAATTCTTTTTGATGTCTACCTATGAAAATAAGGCAAGTTGCACAGGTATTCTTCTACTATAAAGGTGGCTATAGACCAGTAGAGGGAGAGTACACTGATAGAACGGGCCGCTCCAGAAAAGCCTTCTATGGATTCCACAAGTTTCCTTCCTCTGATCTCCAAAATCCTGATCACTCAAATCACACAATTAGCAGTTATGTACCGAGGTGAAAGCTCTCAGACTGCTCCATTCTGTCATTACTTAATTTTAATTTTGATTTTATTCTTTTCCATGAATTATCTTCCATTAATAATCAAGAGTATAATTTCTTTGCCAGAAGGGACTGTGCTGACCTTGGCATCATTTATAGCTTTGCAGAAAGTATATGTGATTGAGTAATTACATATTCATTAATAATTGACTATCTATAGTAATGGCTCAGCTTAATCAGCATTGTAAAGACAAAACAAAACAAAAAACCCAGATCTTATACTGGATTTTGACTCTTATTATTGCTGTCTTTTTCTTTTATATCACTGAATTATTCATTCAGAACAAACGTAAGTCCCCTGTGTTCAAGGCATTGTAGTAGACACTGGATAAACAGTCCTGAACAAAAATGGTGCCAAGCTTAAATTAAAAATACGGTTAGATAGTAATAAAACAGACATTGATTATCAACACCTGAGAGACTGTAAGAGAAGGGATCTCTAAGTAGATGAGGCTTAAGTGGTATTTCAGATGATGCTGAGATAGTCTTCTATGGGGAAGGAACAGAATGTGCAAAGAATCCGAAAGAAGGCCAATACGGGCAAAGCAAAGTGAGCAAGGCAGAGTGTAGAGAGGGAGCAGTTAGAGCTGAGGCAGGCGAGCAGTTGGGAACTTGGGTGAAGAGCTTAGGTTTTATTTTAAGAATATTTAGAAGCCGTTAAGAAAATGTAAGAAAACAAATACAATATTTCATTTTCAAAAGGTCGTTCTGATTTCTTTGTATATGTGAGATGGATCCTGAGTGGAAGCAGTGATAATTGATGTGAATATGTGAGCTCTTATCCTGGCTAGTCTAGAATGGAGATTATAGATTAGAGGTAGGTAGAGATGTGCCTTGTGACTAGAATAGGCGTGTGGATAATGGAAGTGTAGGTGCTCTGGCAATGAGGTAGACACAATTGTTCATTGAAAATTCATGGTGAAAAAGCACTAGTGGGCACGGTCTTTAAAAAGGGCATTTAAACTAGATAAAATTGAGATGCCTTCAAGTATAAACACTAGGTAGACTATTGAATGAGGGTGAAGCTTTATCTATATAGTTCAAATGGAGCTAAACTTATCTCCTTGACTCACAAGATTGGCAGAATTTAAACATCTTGACTATTCTTTAATTCTAAATTTGGCCAACCAAATATGACTGCTTCTTGAAGCATCCATCTAAGGATGGTCATGGGGAAATGCCCCACTGCTTCAGTTACTAACTTGGAAAAGTACATTAAGCTGGCATTAGCTGTATTTTTCAATGTGAAATAAAATAAGGAACAACACTAGCCCAACCAAGTGAGTCTGTACTTTTTCCCACTGTCTTCATTTTATTTATCTATGTTTTAACTTATGCTTGTTTAATGCGATTTAACCCCGAATGTGTTCTAATGTCAACAGAGGAGAACAGCACTAACAAACAGGAAGAGAAGCAACATCAGACTATCCCTCAGGTGATTTAGAGATGTTGACCAATAAAGATTTACTTTTATAGTTGCTTATCCAACAAATAAAAAATGTCTTATTTTTTTAGAAATTTCTTAAAACAGACTGGAGAGATGGCTCAGTCATTAAAAGTTAAATCAAAAGGACAAGAAATTTCTTAGGTCTTTAGTTTTTTCTTTACATTACAGTGAATTGTGATGAGAAATTTCAGCATGTGAATATTATTCCACAATAAAGTTATGATCGTATTAACTAAATGTAGTTAGTGGATAGATGTACCAGTGTCTGTGAGTGCTGGGTGATAACACCTTGCATCTGTACTTCCTGCAGCCTTGTCCTTGTCTGACCTGGGAAACTTGCCCAGTGATGTCTGGGAAGTTATTCTTTACCTTTTTTAGGCATCACCTCTTGGTGTATGACAAACAGCCCAGCCCCACTATGTCTGCTCGGAATCACCTTTGTGATGTAACCTAAGCCCCAGATCTTCCAGACAAATCAAGCTGAGCCTGGACTTTTGAAACCACATCCTTGCTAATATTCTTCCTGTATACATTCCTTCTGTCTCTACATTCTACATAAAATTTCCTGGAATTATTAGTCCAAAAAATCATTTAATCAGAAATCTTCATTAATATCGGGAACTTCCAGACACAGAATTTGCTTCTTGTGACTCAAAACAGATAAGAATAAGTTCTCTAAAACCAGAGAACACTGTGTCCTCTCCTTGGAAGTTCTGTTATCACTAATTCCCAATTTTTAGATGAGGCTTAGTCTGCAGTGAGGAAAATATTCAGTAAACGTCAGTGGAAAAGTAAGAGTTTGTATCTTGTGCATTTTTGATATTTCAAATGTTATATCCTTGAATAGAAAGATAATGGGAGGAACCTTAATGCAGATCCTCAAGCATTAGTGTTGTTTTAGAATGTTTAAAAACTCCTAAAATGGATTTCAGTGAATGTTCTTACAGCACACAGGATTTGATGGCTATAAAGTGAACAGCTTTAACTGGTCAAACCAGCCAAACTGAGAATGAAACCAATTATAATCTTGTCTTTTTCTTTGGGGGGGAGGAATGTATTTTAATTACAACATTTCTCCCTTCCCTTTTCTCCCTCTATATCCTCCTGAATATCCCTCCCTACTCTTCTTCAAATTCATGTCTTTTATATATTGATAAATACATCATGTTCAGTGCACATACTGCTACCCGTATGCATGTTTTCAGGGTTGATCATTTGCCACTGGGCAACCAACTGATGTGCTTGTTTCTAAGAAAGAGTGCTTTGCCCATCCCCAGCTTTTCATACTTGCTTTTTTTTAATCTGTCTTGACTCTGCCCCAAAGAGCAGAGTATTATACAAGTGATCAAACAGAGAAGTCCACGGCAACCCTAATCATGGTGCAGCCCTGACATCACAGGTTGTTTGTAGACAGAGAAAGGTACTAAGAACAATGACTAACTTTAATATTTCTACTGAGGACCGTGATATAAAGCATTGATTCAAATGTTCATAAATAATTCTATACAGTCATAATGCTTTATTTAGCCAATCTCTTGGCCACTAATGAAAAACAGATTACTATCTATGATCATGATTTGACATAATCTTAGAAAATAGATTCTATAAATATTCACAAAATGGATACAAAAAACAATTTATAATTTTATTGAATAGATAGAAAAATAGGTGAATGAGTCCTAAGCTACAGTTTTTGGTTACCATCGCAAATATGTTTGGAGTGGAAAGAATCAATAACTGGAAAGTTGCAGCTGGCATAAAAGAAAGGTGAGAGAAAAATAATTAAAACTGAGAGACTACGAAATGTTTTCTACATTTCTTAGAAGCACAATAGTTTCTGGTACTCATGAATGAAAACTTGTGGGTTGCTTCTTCTTAAAAGATACTATAATCAATTAGGAAACCCTCATTTGCTTATTGTGTATAAGTCTTTACTGTACAAACACTTTAATTCTGTTTGCTGTCCTTTGAAAAAGTGGATCTAGAATGAGAAATTAGGAAGAAAACAGCAAATAAAATATTCAAAGACAGAAGTAGCATTAAGGAGACACTGACTCCTAAGAACTAGCAATTATGAAAAGGTGAATGTGGACTACATCAAAATGAATGGATTTAGGTTCAAGATGACAGACTTCTCTTTAAAGACCTCACTAAAATTATGTTAGATATAAGAGTAAGGATAAGCTCAAACACTGATAAAAAGTAGGAAAAAGATTTCCTTAATAGATGAGAGATTTATTTCATGTCTTGAACTCAGACAACAAAAGAAAAATAACTGAAGTACGATTAATAAAAACTCAGGGATTGATATTGGGGTTCAACTTGTAGACCCAAAAATCAAAGCAGCCAGTCACTGGCTCGACCTCAGTACAAAATGGCGATCCTGCCTCCAAGAATCTCAGAAGGAGACTGTGTCTGAGAGCTGTTTTCTCCCACTTTATAATCCTCTCTAGCCCTGGGATTAAAGGCGTGCACCACTGGGATTAAAGACAAGCACCACCCAGTTTCTATGGCAACTATGGGATTAAAGGTGTGTGTTACCATTGCCTGGCTGTAAAACTGACCAGTGTGGCCGTTTTACTCTCCCGATCCCCAGGCAAGCTCTATTTATTAAAATACAATTGAAGTGCCACTACAAGTAGCTGGCTAGAGAGATGGCTCAACAATTCAGTATTGGCTGCTCTTCCAAAGTACCTAGGCTCTGTCCAAGCACCCACTTTGGGCAGCTCACAGCCACCTGCCACTCTAACTGCAGGGAAAGCAAGTAATTATTTATTTAGTTTTCCTTTAATCCATGGAATCCAATTAGTGCTGTTTATACTGGAATAAGGTGTAGAGTGTTGAGGAAACGTGGGGATTGGAAGTGAAGTGTAGATATGACCAAGATACATTGTATACATGTATAAAATTTTCAAGCAAGAATACATTTCTAAAAAAAAAAGGTAATACTTTAAAGGAGCAATTTAAAGTTTTAATGAAATACATCAAAGAAGTCCTAAATTAGTTACTTATTTTGTGTGGCCCTCTACATTTGAAGCATGTTAAATCAAATCCTAACATGGAAATGTGTGTCTCTGTGTGTGTCTCTGTGTTGTGTGTATGTATGTGTGTCTGTGTGGGGGTCTCTGTGTGTGCATGCCTGTGTGTGTGTGTCTGTATGTGTGTCTATGTGTATGTCTGTGTTTTTGTGTTTGTATGTGTCTATGTGTGTGTATGTTTGTGTGTATGTATGTTTGATACAGAAAAGCAAAAATGCAATATTTTCCAAGATAAACTCAAAGAAGACTAGAATGCTAGATGTATTGGATGTACTGAATGTACATTCTGGAGAATATATGAGTTCATAAATCAGTAAATATGGTATTATTAAGCTATTTATCTTAAAATGAGAGATCTGAAGATAGATTGCTCTGGAGGGCATTAAATTCAATATTTAAAAGTCTCATAAGAATGAAAAACTATAGAGAAATGAGGAGGAAGACCTTGTGAAGAAGAAGACAGATATAGATTTCACTGTTTGCAGCAACAGATGAAGGGACTCTTGGAGTAGCCGGAGGCTGAAATAGATAAGGATAATTCTTTGCCATAGCCTTTCCTGGCACAGCTGACACTTGGTTCTCCTACTTTTGCCTTTTAAAACAGTTAAAGAAAAAGAATATTCTATTGCTTTAAACCACACAGTTTTGTGGTAATTTTCTATGGTAGCCCCAACAAACTAATGTCACAAAGATCAACACTCACTGTTGATTTATATAATGACACAGCAGATGCTCGTCCTCATCAACTTAGACCATGAAACCCAATATGGACAAGTTCAACAGAACCGCCATATATGGGCTGCCCATGCATGCACCTCAGATGCTACTTATAGAGTGAAAAATAGTTTGAGCAATGGAAGATGTTATACACCTCAGTTAGCGGGCTGAAACTGCATTTGTGGAGGAGCTGGTCTGACAGGTAAGCATGGGACTGACTATTGTACCATAGTAGTCCTAAGAACACTGACTTTTATTTTTGGAAAAAATGATTTGGTTATTTAATTCAAACATGCACGTGACTCAGTTACATATAGCATAATTTTTAAATGCAAAAGGCAAAGCCAGGGTCTTAAAAGGTAATTATATTGAATCAGCGTGTTTTCTCATGCAAATACAAATGGTACTGATTAGAAAATAATATCAATAATATTTTAAAGTTTATATCACCTGTCCATATAAATATAGTATAACAGTAAAAAAATTGCAAAGAACAAATGTATAAAGGTTATTTTCAATATATATTACTGATAAAAGTTTATATATAAAAGAGCAAAATCATTAACAACACTAACAGAAAAGAAATGTACACAGCAGATAACCATTGTGATATTTAATTAATAAATAGGGAAATGAAAATTAATTCCTTAGTGAGATACAGCCTGCTAGCATGACAAATCTGAAGAGTCAGATTGTTAAATTTTAAGGACTAGATCAAGATTTCTCATTGAGCTTACCATTCTCTCAATCTGATGACTTCTTTCTATAAACTCTCTTGATGACCTCACCCCATAATTTTCTTTGTATTTGATGTTTGTGACTTGAAAAGAGGCGAGGTAATAGAATGACTTATCATCTGAAAGGCAAGCATGGAAGATGCTGGGTTACATGTGCTGTGTTCCTTGTTCCCACCCCTGATAAATCTATTTCCATTTAAAACAAAAGTTATTGTAGAACTCAAAAATCCCAGCTTGTAATTTCATCATATCATTGCAGTCAGCCAAAACAGAAAACTCAGCTCCAAAAGAACGCTGACTGATACACACGCACATGCACATCAAAATTATCCTACATTTGACATGCAACATATAATGAAAAATCAATATCAAAAGAAATCATAAAAGTCGTGTGCTTTATTCCTTTGAACTGTTAATATAGACTTATCACATGCAGGATTTTGATGACACAATGGCCCAAATTTTAAAAATCTATTCTCTTAATAAATTCCCCTATCACCAGCAATCCAGTTTGTGCTTTTGTCATCAAGACAATACATACTTCTTGTGAGTACCCCTGCCTTTTCTCCCATTCCCCACACAGTAGCCTGTTCTGTGGAGAGCTGTCCTCGTGACTGCCAATTTGGTGATATAACTTGCTTACCTAAAGCCTTTCCTTTTTTGCATTATCATGGGAAGGAGTCTTCTTTTCTACATACTTAGATTTTGTGTTGAAGCAACAGCAAAACTGTGCTTTTCTTTCTTTAGCATCTCCCTCAAGATTTTGTTTCTACTGTTACTTTCCCTAGAAATCTCTTCCATAGGGTGTTCTCTACTGTTTCATCCTATTCTTGACGTTACCTCTTTTCAAGATGGTATTGAAAGCACTCGCACTGAGCCAGCAACCACAACTAAAACGCTATACTACACTTTGAAGAGCGCCTATTGTGGTATTCTAAAAGTTTATGCTTTTTTTTTTTCAATAGGAGGCCAAATTCTGGAGAGGAACTTTGAACTACTTTTCATTCAAAGAGGCAGAAACATTTCCGATAATATTAGGAAAAGAATCCAGAACCATAATTGTCCTAAGCTTTTTTTTAAATAAAGTACTGAATTAAGAAATAGCTATTTCAATACTCTGTACTTACAAATTACACAGCATTTCATGTTAAAATTCCCATTTTAATTTAATTACAGTTTCATTTGAGAACATTTTTAGATCAAAAATTATATCAAAGATCTGGAATTAGTAAGAATTACATTTATAAGAGAATAAACATAGCCTAATACTAATACCTACAAGTACTTAATGTTACTATTTGGTTTATTTTTTCTGTTTAAACTGTTGTTTAATCTAGTTGAGATGGAATACCACCACAATTTTATATCTTTTTGTTGTTTATGAGTTAATTCTAAGAAATTTTTCTGTTTTTTTCTTTTTCTTTCCTTTTTTTTTTAATGGTCTCTCTAAAAAATTCTGGCTGTTCTGGAACTCACTCTGCTAACCAGGCTGGCCTCAGACTCACCGAGATTGCCTGTCTCTGCTTTCAGGGTGCTGGGACTAGAGGTATGCACCACCATGCCAGCCAGTATTTTGTTTCTTATTGCTCACTTAAAAGTTGAAAAAGATGCATAACCAATTATTTTTACCTAAATAATTTATGCTGCATTTGATTGTATATATGGTTTCACTTTTATGATCACGGCTTAATTCTTTTTCATGCATGTAGATGAATGAGCCGATATTTGTCAAGTTTGTAGCAGACACCACGTTCTAATCAATCACTTTTTACATGCAGTGTCTTAATGGATCCAGACTGTATCTCAATGCATATCGTCACAAGATTATATAACTGAGTTATTTTATAAGAGCTTCTATTATTTTCTTCAGTGACAGGTATTTTTAAGGGATGTTTATATCTATTTATATCTCAATACATTTTAGTATATTAAAACATCAAAAAATAAAAAGGACTTATGGGAGTCACTAAATATTTAAACAAAGTATCAGTCATTTATGTTTATAAATATGCTAAGACAAATGTAAGTGGATCTTAGCTGTGTGTCATGTGACTTTTCCTGATACTATTTTCAATACAGTTAGAATTAATTCTGAGTTTTCCTTTCTCCCCCAGTCATGATATAATTTTTCTTTCAAACATAATGTTGGCTTTGGCTTCTTCAAGATATTTTTGGGGTAACATTTTTATATAATAAGCTGTTACTTTCTCCTTTCTTCCCCTCCTTTTTTTTTATTTCCCTTCTCCTTTGTTCTAACCCCTCTTCCTTCCTTCTTTCCTTCCTTTCTTCCTTCCTTCCTTCCTTCTTTCCTTCCTTCCTTTCTTCCTTCTTACTTTTATTTCTTTTCATGTCTTTATTTCTTTGTGGTATGGGGGATCTGAATCCACAACCTAGCACCTCCTAGGCAGTTGCACTTCTACTGAACAATATTCTCGGCATTCTTTACTTTTAATCTTGAGATAGCCTGTTCATTGGAGGTGGCTGACCTTGACTTCAGTCTGTAACTCAGGCAGTCCTTGAACTTGTAATTCTCCTGCTGCAGTTTCTTGGATACTGGGACTACTAGCTAAGACTACTGAGTCCTTTCTATCACAAGCTTTCTATAGGAGATTCAGAAATGTCTTGATTCTGAGAAGAGTACTCAACTTGATGTTATTCGTCCTTACTTTGAAAATATTTTTTGTTTTTTTTTTAATTCTTAGTGTTTCATTTACATGTGCCTATCAGTGTAGTCTTTATTTAAACTTTTAATATTCAGAAATGTGTAATGTAGACTTTCTGTTCTTAGCAAACTATACTTTTACATGAATGAAAACTATATTTACAATGTTATCAAGATGTCAAATTTTATGCAACAGAGTCACTTGTACACTCAAGACATGACCTGAAGACTTACCTTCAACAACGAAATGAGTGACAATGCCGATTGTGATTCCTATGATTGCTACAATTGCCAACGTAAACAGAGAGAGTCGAATAGGGTCCCAAAATTGTTGCTCTCTTCTTTGGTACTCAATTCGTGGGTATTCAGTTTCTGAAAATTCAACTGGTCTGAGATAAGACAATAAAAAATAGTAGCAATTCATTAGACTTCATCATGGTTCTTTCTCATGGGCATTTCCTTCTTTCTTTTTTTCTTTCTTTCTTTCTTTCTTTCTTTCTTTCTTTCTTTCTTTCTTTCTTTCTTCCTTTAATTGAAAATAGATTCAGTGGGGAAAGAGTATAAATTAGAGATCCCCATCGGGTCCCTCAGAAGTCAGGGAACCCTGCAGAAGGAAGGGAAAAGGATTGCAGGAGTCAGAGGAGACGGAGGACAACAGGAGGACATGACCGCAGAAACTTCCACATTTTTTTCTTTTTCATTGCTAAATTCTTTTTTCTTTATTTTATTTTTTAAAAGAAAACAAACTATCTTTTTTCATTTTGCATACCAATCCCAGTTCCCACTCCCATTTCCTCCACCTTCCCACAGACCCCACCACCCCATCCACTCCTCAGAGAGGGGAAGGTACATTGTTTTGGGGAAGGTCATATCTAGGCTGAGAAAGGTATCCATCCTAAGAGAATAGGTTCCCAAAAAGCCAGTACTAGCAGCAGGGACAAATCCTGCCCCAGCCATGCAACTGTCAACCACATTCTGAGAGCCTAGTTTGAGTCTATGCTGGTTCCTTCCCTGTCCAGCTGGTGTTGGTGAGCTCCCATTAGCTCAGGTACACTGTTTCGGTGGGTGTGCCCATGATAGTCTTGACATCTTTCCTTATATTCTCTCTTCCAACTCTTCAACTGGACTTTGGGAGCTTAGTCCAGTTCTCTGATGCAGGTCTCTGTCTCTGAAACAGGTGCATTTCTTACATTCATTTCCTTGCCAAACAATTTGCCTTGCTAAGTAGCACTGGGTTCCTTGAATCTCAGCGAGAACACGATAGTGTGCATACCCTCCCCAAACCACAAGCACAGCACATATTATAGCTAACTTCTATCAATGGGACGATTCCTTTGCACTGATTTTTGTGTGGCATACTGGAAATTTAAATACTTGATAGTGAAATATAAAAATCATATTCAAAATTTTATACTTTGTAAGATATATTTTATGTCATTTAAAGAAGGAAGATTTTAAGCACAACTTTGCATGGTTCCATCGGTTACAATTGATTAAAAATAAAAGACTTTAAGACTTAAAATAATCTTAAGAAATTCTTAACTTTTAAAGTAACCATATGGGGGGAGGGAGAAAGAGAGAGAGAGAGAGAGAGAGAGAGAGAGAGAGAGAGAGAGAGAGAGAGATCAGAGGTTAAGAACATTTGCTGCTCTTCCAGACGACCTAGATTTGATTTCCAGTACCCTCATGGTGACTCACAATCTGTATCTCCAGTTCCCGGGTACCACCTCCCTCCCTCTTCTGGCCTGTGCAGGTACTGCATTCATGTGGTGCACAGATACGCATGTAAGCAAAACACCCATACACATAAATAAAATAACATAAATACAAAACAGTTTTCAGAAAAGTAGAAGCATCACTTTCACATGACCAGGGTTCATTGTATTTTATTGGCATCTCCAACAAAATCTCACAGCTTGTGAGTTGTGTTCAGGGCACCTAAGACATGTCCCATGTGTTCATTTGTCCCAGATTCCCCAGTGCACTACTTCTTCTAGGAACAGCACGTCGTTGAGACCACCATTTTCCCACATAAAAGCTGCTATGTACTTAATTTCTGATTCCTCAAATAGCATTCAGTGATATGTTTTTGCTTTTCATGAAAACTTTTGGCAAATATGAAATGAAAGTGTTCACTAATTCAAAAGCAATCTTCGTGTTGTTACCTGTGACATTAAAATACATCACAAATCACCATAGTACCTAAAGGTTTTGATATGTGCTTTGCCTTTAGCATCTTTGTGCATTAGTAGAGGAGACAGATACGGAAACAAGATGCTGCAACTCAGTTTTTCAAAGGTTACATAAGAAAAAATTACCCCTTTGGAGGAGGTATAAGGTGGGAGATTTTTATCAAGAAGGCTACAGTGTGTGTGTGTGTGTGTGTGTGTGTGAGAGAGAGAGAGAGAGAGAGAGAGAGAGAGAGAGAGAGAGAGAGTTTCATCATTTGTTTATTGAGACACATACTCACTAAATAGCCCTGACTGACTTGTAACTCACTCTGTAAATAAGATTGGTTGATCCGTGCCTCTGACTTGAGGGCTCTTGGATTAAAGGGATGTGCTTCTGTACCCAGCTTAGGCTACACTATTAAAAGTTTGAGGAATAAAAGTTCACTAGATATTAAAAAAAGAAAAAGAGCCAAGAAAACAGAGTGTAAAAAAGATAGAAAGGGCAAGATGTGAAAAAGTGTTCACTACTCATAATTGGTACCTTTTGACTTAAGGAACTTATGTTCTGTAAAATGCTTGCAGACAGGAAGCCATTCCGATACCACAGTACTAAAACGGGACAGAGTAGAATAGGTTGTAAACTGTAAACTCAGAAGTGAGGTTTACGATCCCAAAGAGAGGTGGAAATTTCCCTGCGGGAGCCGGGCAACCAAAGTTTTAATCAGATAGGATAAATCACACAGATGGGAATAGTGGTAGGGATTAGTGACAGGTGGAGGTCATGTTGAAGACTCAAGAGAGAGGTGGAGGTCATGTTGAAGACTCAAGAGAGAGGTGGAGGTCATGTTGAAGACTCAAGAGAGAGGTGGCAAATGCCTGGATTGAGGTCGCAATGTGGGAAGGAAAGGAACACACTGATCTAGCTCTAATCTTTGAGTCTTACGGAGTGATTGACTGGGTCTGGGGCAAAGAATGATTAGCAGCTCACTCTTGGGGATGTCCAGGCAAATTATTGTTATTAAGGATAATTAACAGAAAAGAAAGAGCTTCCAAGTAGGCATCAATAATGCAGATATAGTGGTTACCTTGAGCCAGCTGGAAACAATGTCTTTATTTTTCTAACATCACCAATACCTATGTATATTTCAATGAGAACAGCTCTTAAGGTTGAAGACAACCCAACGCAGAAGAAAAATGGCTGCGTTTCCATGAGCAGTGCTTTCTTTCTCACCCACAACACACCTATTCTCAAAATTCATGCTGGTAAGTATTCCTGATTGCTTGTGTATGTGCCTAGTATTCTCATTCATTTGTATTCCTTGTTCCCCTTTCTCCATGTTTTCTTGAGTTCATTCCTGCAACCTGACTCTTTCAAAAATCAGGAGAATCAAATTTTACCAAATTTCTTGTGGTGATAGCTAAGCATCGCATCATAAGAAGCACCATTGTAAAGGAGACTTGTTTCTCTTCTATCACAGCCATTTTTGATTTTGAAACAAATTTCTTCTGTTGTTGACAACTTGTTTTCAGTCTAATAGGACTCAAGTAAGAAATTCTCTCTCATAAAAGTTGAAAGGAGTTTTGCCTAATATGTGTGTGCTGTGAAGTACAGCCTACAGGAACAGAGGGAAGATGCCACCCAATCACTTAGGAAGCAATGGTTGTCATCTGCCAGAGGCCGTGGAAATATACAGCAGTTGACAACTAGGATTTGACAGGTCGAGCCACCAGATGAAAAACTCTCTGATGGGGAACCTCACTGGGAAAAGACCGTGGGGCCACTGACTGTACAGGACTGTAATTTGTCTCAACTAAGAACAGCTATGGGTATTTCCCCCACCGCTTGTGAGATATATATATATTCCATTCTACTGTGCACACATATAGCTGTGTATAGTCAGGAAGACGATTTCTGCTTAACTTTATAACTCTGATAAATAGAAATAATGCTAGGACAAAGACAGCCTTTTACACATTTAACTGATTTTAGACTTCAGAACAAATTCAAAGCAAACTGGTTGCCCCTGGAGACAAATACACAAGGTCAGTTTCCCTGGTGTTTATTGTTGATTCAAGATCAATACATAAAGCAACTTGAGTAGGCATAACTTTCTCAGCCATGGACCTTCTGCACATACTCGAAACCTCAAGGTTCGTCCAACCAACTTGTTATTGTTTAAGGTCTGAATTACAATGTCCCTTTATGTCTGGGAACCCTGACCACTCAGAGCTGTGTGCTTACTTTACTCACTGACTGGTCAGCGTTACCTCTCTAGCCTGAGAGAAACTGTGTGATCAGTTTGGCTGTTTCTTATTGTTTACTCAAGAAGCTGACTGACCCTGAAAATGTGATGCATATTTGTGCAAACATTTTGTCTGTGAGAAGAAGCAGAAGAGGTGTAGGGGGAATTAGGAGAGAAATGCGAGAGAGGTGTGTATGTGTGTGTGATGGTAGGGAGATGTAGCCAAATGTGCAGGGAGAGGAGTGTGAGGGAAGAGTAGGAGAGATGAGGTGTGTGTGTGTGTGTGTGTGTGTGTGTGTGTGTATCGAAAGAAATTGCAGAGAGAGAATTAGGAGAAAGATGTGAGAGAAGGTATGTGTGAGTACTGAAAAGGAGATGTGGCTGAATGTGCAGAGAGAAAGAATTGTGAACAGATGCATCTGGGTGGCTAAAGAGATACAGAAGATGTGACTGTATAGAAGAGAGACGTATGTGTAGAAAAAAGTATATGACTGTGTGGAGAGAGATGTGACTATGTAAAGAAGAAACATAAAACTGTATAGAGAATTGTGAAAATAGATGCAACTCTTTATAGAGATGCACGGCATGTAGAAGATAGATGTAGCTGGAGAAAGAGATATAACTGTGTGAAAAGAGATGTAACTGTGTGCACAAATGTATGGCTGTGCAGAAGAAAGATGTATGTAAGGAGAGATGGGTAACTGTATGTAAACAGATGTAACTGTGCGAAGAGATTGCCAAGAAAATGAGATCATTCAAGATGAAGTAAAAGATAAAGTTATCCCAAGAAAATTTGTGCTTCCTTATCTACTCCTCAGATAGAAAAGCCTGGCTCTTGCTGCATTTGTGTGTTTTTTTTTTTTTTTGCATACCCTGGAGGTGGCCTTAGAGCTGGCTTTCAAAAAGGCTGCAGGTATAGTTCCTTGCTGCTCTGAGAAAGCATTCTTTTCACTACCCTGGATGCAAACCTTGGAGCTGGCATCACCATGCTGCAACATTATCTTATGGTTTTGGTATGAATTACTTCCTCAAGCGGTCTGTGTGTTGGAGACTTGGTTCCCCGATGGTGGTGTGTCAAGAAGAAAACATTCCTTGCCATGACATTGAGTCACAATGTTACCATCAACACATTCTAAGAACAAGGAAGCAAGTCCACTTCGGGCAGACACCTCTGGAACCATGAGTCCATGTAAATCTTCCTGTAAGTTATTTATCTCAGACATCCTTTTCATATCAGTGAAAAAGGCATAGGACACTCCAAAGAGGGAAATCTTCACAAAAACTCCAGCAAAGTAGTACTCAGAAGAGTTGACCCTACACCTCACCAATCCCACCACTCTGGAGAACGGACCCGGCACCTCCCCACGCACCTGAAAGGTCTCTGATAGCAGAGGTGTAGGTGCGCCAGCCTTAAATACACAAGAGTGGTAGAGCTGGCCTCACAGTCTGCTATGTGGTGACATGGGCAAGGGAGAGATAGCACCATGTTCCTCGCCCCTCGTCACCTACTGCAGGTGGGAAAAGCTGGTTTTGGGACCATGTGACTGAGAGAACTGACCCTACCCCTCAGCAGCTGCAGCCCTTGCTAGAGCAGACCCTGCATCTAGCCCAGGCAGCATAAGAGAGTTGACCCCATTGATGGAGGCACATGAGATCTGGTACCCTCGAAAGTACTTGGGAGATCTGGTCCCACAGTTCACCTACCATGTTATGGAGTGAGCCAGGAAGAGACGACCTCTCTCCTTCCTCACCCCTCACTGCCTATGGTGAGAGTTGTCCCTGAGGTCACGAGAGTGGGAGAATGGACACTACTCCACAATGGCAACAGCACCTTGGAAAGCAGGCCCTGCCCCTTGCCTAGGCAGCACAATAGAGCCGGCCCTGTTGGCAGGAGTGGGCCTGGGGGTATGAGAGCAGAATGACTGCCCGCACTCCCCTCTCCTGCCATGTGGTGGCGTGAGTGAGAAACAATTGCCCTCCCTCCCCTTGCCCCCTGTGGCAAGCGGGAGAACTAGTCCTGAGGCCATGAGAATGGGTGAACTGGTTTTGCCCTCACCAGCTGAAGCACATGTAAGAGTGGGCACTCTTGGCACCTGCTGACCTAGGCAGCGTACTAAAACTGACCCTGTTGTGTTAGTGAGGGTACAGGTGAGCTGGGCTTTTGAGCATGAAAGCAGAAGAGCTGCCTCATGTGCCGTGGACTGGCAAGGGTAAGGGAGGTACGCCCTCCCCTACCTGTTGCCACCTGAGACAGGTGGGAGAGCCAATCTTGGAGACATGAAAAGGAAGAGCTTGTTCTGACCTCACCATGTTCAGACATATGGAGAGAGTTCTTTGCTTTACAGTAGAACTAGCCATGGTGGTGTTGAGTGTAGGTGAGCACACAGTAGAGCTAGCCATGGTGGTGTGAGTGTGGGTGAGCATGACGCAAAGGCGTGAGACAAGAGAACTGGCCCTGTTTCTTGCTGTCTACTACATTGGATGAGCTAGTCAAGGCAGTGCTGGAGAGCTTGCCTGGGTGGTGATGATTAGGAAAAACTGGCAGGCTGACCCAGCTACCGCCCAGGCCCAGAACCAAGACTATGAGGTAGCCCATCTCAGCATCTGCCTCATCTATGAAGCACTGGAGCTTGTGAAGGGGCCAGACCTTCAGATCCAAAGCTACAGGATCTCTACCACCTAAGTCAATAATAAAATATCCAAGAGGAGTCCCAGTGAGGGCCCAGTTTCAGTACTGTAGCAGAAGCCAGAGGCCTTCAGTCAGGCCAACAACTCGTTGCAATGAACATTTACAAGTAAAGATGTAGGGACTAAAGGGTATATGGTGTAACTCACCGGGCCACACTACATCTTCCATGCTCAGATTTTTGTTTGTTAATTAGGGGAGATTTGCTTGTATTGATTGCTCCAATACCACCAATAGAGTCTGATCTCAGTTCAGAGGGCAAGATCCACATTCAGCTGGCTGGGGAAGACCATATTGCTCCCTGGTAGACTCAGAGGGAGATAGAGGGTACTTGATGGAGGAAAAGAAGGAGATAAGGGGTAGGGTAGTTATTTCAATCAGAGAAAGAGGAGGGTGATCATCTCTGTGTAACTCCATGGATCTCTCAGGTTTATTCTCTAGTATTTATTCTAAAGTTTTATTTTTTAAAATAAAATGATAAAATAAATCACAATATCAGGCCCACAATATATGGTGCCACACACAGGACACCATTTATAGATGGATTTTTTCTTTGGGCCACCTTCTCGCAAAAAATTACACTGAGATTGACAATTATGAAAGCTTGGTCTATAGGTTTAAATTAACCAAAAGGAGGCAGAGTCAGAGAGACGCCGTGGAGCCACCGGAGTCAGACAAGCCAAATCTTTGCTGGTAAGCCACTGCCATATGGCGATATATAGATTAATAGAAATGGGTTAAATTAATATAAGAGTTAGCCAATAAGAAACTAGAGCTAATGGGCCAAGCAGTGTTTTAATTAATAAAATTTCTGTATGATTATATCGATTCTGGGTGGCCAGGATGAACAAGAAGCTCCTCCTTCTACACTTGGGTTACATACACTCAAAGGATTCTACATCCTACTATAGAGAGACTTGCATATCTATGCTTATAACTGTTCTTTTCAAAATAGCAAGGAACAAGAACCAGCCTAAATGTCCATTAACAGATAAATGGATAATGACAATATGGTGCATATACACAATGCATTTTCATTCACTTATAGGGAATACTTGAAATTATAAAATTTGTAGGCAAATAGAATTGGAAGATATTAAGTAAACCAATCAAGGTTCTTTCACAAGGACTCGGTCTCTAATGTAAAGATATGCCAATGAAAATAAACATAGATAACAGCTAGAAAACTACAAAAGGGGACCTTGTGACTAGAAAAGAAAAAAGAGCTTTGAGAGAGAGAAGTAGGAAGAAAAAAGAACAATGTGAAAGAAGAGAATACTGCCAAAGGATAAGGTCACAAGAAGAGGAGGGAGGGTAAGGAGTTAATGTGAAAATCAAGCAAAATGAAGTAGGCATAAAAAGTCTACTGCTTTGTAAGCTAATTCATCTTTAATTAACAAAACAGTATCTCTCTCAATTAGAAACAAAGCCAAAGATGTGTATCAAATAGATGTGGATGTTAGTTTGACTCAGCATTACAAATGAAAGAAAAATTGCCAAGGATTTAAGGACATATGAGAAGATACCTTTGAAGTCTGTTTAAATATACTTTAACTGTCTGTGACAATATTATCTAAATCTTTTTGATCATTGTTATATGACTTTCTCAATGAGCTTATTTCTGTTTATTTCTAGTGCTATTAAAACATTACAAGGAAATACAATACAATTAACTTGAACCTTGTAAATCGAATGAATCAGATAAAAATTCAATCAAGATGAAGATTTAAATATTTAACTCTCCTGAGCACTAATGAAATGCAGATAACCAGATGTAAATTAAATGTGATACAGTCTTCTATGTGCAGCATAAATATTTATGCACTAATCAAATGTTCTCACAACAGTCACCCAGAGGGGAGATTCTTCCAGCGTCTTACACATGTTCTAACATATTTTTATTCAAGTTGGAGCACAGATAAACATTAGAGATTCTGCTTGGGCACAAGCCATTCTACTTCTTGCCAAAAACCCATCATTTCTGGGCATGCCCATGAATCTATCTCTTTATTAGTATCTCTTTTGCATGAGTTAATCAAGGTTAATGACCCTCCTTAACACATATATCTTCATACACATAGTGATACACATGGAGATCAGTGAACTATAGCAGGAGATAAAATATGCGATATTCACTTTAAGGGCAATTTTGAACACTCAAAGGGAAAAGCGAATCTCAGCAAAACCAACAGGCGGATTCTTTCTAGGGCAAATAACATTGCAGTTTATTAAATTGTGCTGGTTTTTCTTTCAATTCTAACTTAAACACCCCAGCTTCCACTGACCTTCCTGAGGCTTTTACTTTGGATAGACTAAAAGTGTTTTTAAGAAGTTAGGAGGTCAATTGTCCCTTGCCTCTTCCCTCTCTCCACCTCTTCTTTCTGGTGTAGCATTTAATCTCAAAAATCACTAAGTCAAATAACAGCCTGAGTGACAAAATTACACACATAGGGACTAACTTCATGATAGGATTCTAAGTATGTGTATCATCACTTACCTATATGTACGATCACAGTATAAAATATTTTATAATTCAAGTTATCTTGTGTCCCTTGTTCTCGCCTAAGTAATTATTTATCAACTATTAAAATGCTTAGGTCTGAGGTTTTGCATCACAAGTCTCTTCCTTTTTTCTGTTTTTCTAATTCCTTTTGTTTTTGAGACAAGATCTTGCTGTGTATCTTGGACTGACCTAGGTCTTGTGCATACATATATGAAATTGGCAAAAAACAAACTTAACTAACGAAAACCAAAAAACACTGATATATACTTAATTATGATGAAAATTGGTATAGAAAGTGAGGACACACATATTCCTATAACAGGGAAACCTTATCTCGTGTTTAGGATCAGGTATGGCTTCTCTAAAAACAAATAAACAAGGCAGCCTGAAAATTCATCTCACTGAACCAGAAAAAGCAGAAGCAGAGGGGCAAGCATGCTCCAAAAAAAAAAACATCTCAGGATTCAAAAGTTGAACTGCAGTGTCTGGGAAAGTTAAGTATATACACAGACACACAAACACAAACTCACACGTGCACACACATATACACACATACAAACACACACACAGGCATATACATGCACATACCCGCACACATTTAAAATGCAGTCCTTTTCCATGAACAGTGATGTTTTGCACTTAGCTTTCTACATGGTTTTCAGGTGAAGAGATTTGTATTTGGCAATCTAGTACAGAAGGAGGAGCTGTGATTAAGATATAAGTGCCCTAGATAAAGGAGATCAGCAGTGTTCTCATTTACAATTCACATAATCTGCATATTCAATAAACAAAATTAACATGTCCTAGAATTTCTCTGTCCCATGACAGAACGTTCACGTGTGAGATAATGATTAGGTTAGAAGGCTGCATGCAGAGACATCGAAGAGCTTGTCATTCTTATCATTTTCCCTTCAAAACTGTGCCTTCCTTATTTTTTATTGTTTTGTCTTTAATACATCCCTATCTCAGTTTCCCTTCCCTCTGCTCTCCTCCGCCTCCCTTCTCACCCAGATCTACTCCTCTGGAATTTCCCTTCGGAAAAGAGCCGGTCTCTCAGGGATAGCAACTGAATACAGCATAACAAGATACAAAAAGATCAGGTACAAACCCTCAGATCAAAGCTGGGCAAAGTCTTGCAATTCAAACTAAATTTTATAAAATTTATATTTTTTAAAAAGATAAGTTTTGCATTTAGAAGCTCACTGATACTTAATAAAGTCGCCTAATCTATACAAGTTTTAGGAAATTGTGCCGTGTAATTCTGGAATAACAATAAGGTAGTTGAATTTCGAGTTTTTAAATTTTAAATATTACTTACAAACTGTGTTTTGTTTAAGGGTTAAAATTAAATTTTGTCTTTGTGAGAATGCCAGAAATTTTTATTATTGGTTTCATATTCAGATAACTCCTACCTGTATTTCCATATATAAATCCATATATAAATTACATATATAAATGACATTGCTTTCCTATTCTTTTGAAAAGCTATTAATCAACTACTTTCCCTGCATTTTGCTCAACGCAGAAAGCAGCAAAACATTACAGATGCAACATTAATTTTCCAAACATTACCATGTGAATAAATGAAAAGGCAATTCCAATGAACTGATTCTATTCTAACTAATATTTATGTAATTATTCTAATGTTTGGGTAACACATAACATATGCAGGAACCTCAGTTCTGGGCTCCAAGAACAATTTAATAGATGCCTTGTTTGATGTGTAATATGTTAAATAGCTTCCAAGAAGACACTCAGGAAAATAGTACACTTTTTATTAATTTAGCTAAAGGGGAATCTCAGCGAATCCTGAATTCTTGGTTCAGTTAAAAACATTTTTTTAATGTGTCTGGAATGTAGAATGATGGCCAAGTTTGAGCTAAGATGCATAGATATCAGAAACACCTAGCTGGGCTTGTTCATGTTAATAACGGCTGATTCCTCCATGTTTCTGAATCTCTCTGCTAATTGTCCAAATTTTGAACTAGAGAGCACTGTGAAAGTTAGAGGAAACACATTTCTCACCACCCGAAGCTTGACTAATTTTGTAAACACAGCAGAGGGCAGTGAATAGACCATTTCTCACACATTGTCATATTAGAACAACTTATCTGCAAATAGTGTTTGATGTTCTTTCAACAGCTTCTGTCAGGATAAAAAGATGGCCAAGCGAGTTAAAATGTGATAAGATTGATGACTGGTTAATTTTGAAAGAGTAGTAAATAAATACTAGCTGAATTCTCGCTGTTATGATTGGGCCAAGGAGTGAAAAACATTAGCAATTCCCAGGAAAAATATTAATGGAAGGCAAGGAATCCAGTTCTATGTCCTCCCCCACAGAGGACGTACTTCTCAAGTTAACTTTACAGAAATGTTTCTGCAAATTCTGCTGAAGGTGTTTGCCTCAATGATCTCATCCAACACCCCTCGCACTCAACCGAAATGACTCATTGCTTAATATATATTGATAATGTTTTTTTAGAATATGATATGGCACATAAGCCGTGAAAATAACAACTGATTGATTATTCCTTTACCTATAAGACATATAAGCTACAGAAATAAGATTAATCATTCCCTTACTTGTCAGAATGGTGGCAAAGGATATTAAAGCAGTTGAAGATCGGGGTCAAAAATACAGGTACAATCCAGAACATACAGCTGCCTGGGAGTAGCCTGACATGGAAGGGGGAATGACAGGGAAGGGAAGACAGGCAAGAAGGTCATTGGCAGTGGAGCAGGAAATGTCACATCGGTGTAGTAGAGTTAAGGTGATACTTTTCAAGGAGTTTCGAGGCGGTAGCTATGCTGATGCATCAGGCCCCGGAATTCTCTTCAGGTTTATGTATATGACTGAAATGTGTTCAGAGTGAGAGATGAGAGCCAGCTTAATGACCTGATTCTTAATCTATTTATAAATACGTTCATCAAGATAAAAGTGCCTCCTCCTTTTCTCTTTCTCCCTCTACTCCTCCTATCCCCTCTTCTCCTCCTCTCCTCCTTTTCTCCTCCTTTCTTTCCTATTCCTGCCCCAATGCTCCCCTTCCTCTTTCTCATCCTTCTTTTCTTTTTTATTCCTCTTTGTCTTATTTTAGTTTATATTGCTTTTCTGATGGTTTGATATCGGTGTATGCTCTAAGTCCTCTACCTGTTTATTCACCTGATTAGTAAGAGAAGGAAATAAGAAAGAAAGAAAGAAAGAAAGAAAGAAAGAAAGAAAGAAAGAAAGAAAGAAGAAAGACAGACAGGAAGAAAGAAAAAGAAAAGAGGGATGGAGGGAGGGAGAGAAAGAGGGAGGAAGGGAGAACGAAAGGGATATGAAAGAAAGAAAAAAAGGAAACTACTCCAAGAGCAAATACAAAAATTCTCCAATGATGCTCTCGGGTGAGAAGAGTCAAGGCAGTTGTTTGCTGCCATGTAGATAAAAGGATTTACCTGTTTTTATTTTCCTTACAGTGCCTACATGAACACTACACTCTCCTTCACAGGTTTTTTTTTTCTATTCTTAGGACTTACGTCTTGCCAAAATTCCTCATCTTATCTCATTTGTTGGAACGTATCTTCAAGACTGTTTTACATACCAGTATTTAAGCCAACATTTTAAAACACTGCATACTACTGAAACACACATTCTGAACATTGCATTAGACACTCCAAATACTACCCTCAAAAAAAAAATAAAATAAAACAGGAGCAGGAAAATACTTAACAAAATTGAGCTATATGAAATTGCTAGTTTATAATGATTTTAACCTACAAATGGGGTAATTAGTTTAATTTTCTTGCAATCTTTAATTATACTATACATTTTCAAAAGTTGTAGTGCTTCATTTTTAGTTTATAATATAAAAGATACCCCAAATATGGACTGCTTTCTAAGTTTATTGTAATGTCATATAAAATAATGATTGCCTCAAAGTTACTTGTTTCAAAATTTGAGCAATAAGGAAGGAGAACATGAGCAAGGAAGTCAGGACCGCGAGGGGTGTGCTCACCCACTGAGATGGTGGGGCTGATATAATGGGAGCTCACCAAGGCCAGCTGGACTGGGACTAAAAAAGCATGGGATAAAACCGGACTCTCTGAACGTGGCGGACAATGAGGGCTGCTGAGAAGCCAAGGACAATGGCACTGGGTTTTGATCCTACTTCATGTTCTGGCTTTGTGGGAGCCTAGCCTGTTTGGATGCCCACCTTTCTAGACCTGGATGGAGGAGGGAGGACCTTGGACTTCCCACAGGGCAGGGAACCCTGACTGCTCTTTGGACTGGAGATGGAGGAGGAGGGGAGTAGGGGGAGGGGGAAGGAAATGGGAGGCGGGGAGAAGGCGGAAATTTTTAATAAAAAAATAAATAAATAAAAAGAATAAAAAGATGAGCCAGAAAAAAATGAGCAATCAATTATAACACTTAAACTCTGTAAAAATAAAAAGGCTCTACATTTTAAACATGCTCAATGACAGGAATTTTTCAAGGAAGATTTTTTTTTTATCATGCACACAATTGAGACGATATAAAAGTGACTGTTTCAAGAAACAGTTCTTCCCAACCCAGATCCTGTTTCTACATTCTTTGTCTCCATTTCTTGAATACCACTAAAAAATGCTTTTTAGATCTTTCCAACTCTCATGTGGGCAAAGTAATAGATGACAGCAATATGTAACGTTTTTGAACAACATTTCAAAACTTTGATCTTGATTAGTTGGCAAAATAAATGAAAAATACAAGATAGAACAGTGGTTCTCAACCTGTGGGTCTTGACCCCTTTCAAGGTCACATGATCCTTTCACAAGGGTCACCTAAGACCATAGCATATATTAGATATTTACACTGTGATTTATAACAATAGCAAATCACTGTTATGAAGTAACAATGAAAATAATTGGGGAGGGGGTCACCTCAACTTGAGAAACTATTTAAAGGGTTGCAACGTTAAAAAGGTTGAGAACCACTCTCATAGACTATTAACATATAACCCGAAAGTTGATTTTAGAAGGTAAATAAATAAAGTGAATTGGAAATTTTTCATGGGAAAAGGTATGCAACCTTCATCTCACAGGTATGATGTTCATAACTCACTTTAGTTTGGTTGTTATCGTATTTCTTTCTTAGAATTGAAATACCAGAAAACATATTTTCTACAAAGTATATATATGCATATTTATTCTTTATTTTGATTTTGTATTTATATGTGTGCACATATGATGGATACACACAGCATATATGTGTAGAGAATTTAGGTATCCATATAATGTGTATATATTGTATTACTAGTATACTATAATCTATATTTGTTGAATTATGAATGAAATCAAAATCTAGTTAATCAACATTTATCTGATGCCGTCTTCTCTTCAATGATAAGTTTCCATCAGCAGAACAACACAGGTTTACATAGAATAAAATATCTCTATTTTTAAGCTTTTTATATATCTTCAGAATTGCTTTGTTATGAATATTTCATTTGCATTGTTAATCAGTTATGAATCAGAAACCGGCATGTTTCATTTACCCTTAACCTTTCCTACTTTAATCGTTCTTTAGCTTTAGTACATGTAGTCATGAATACCATACAAATATTGAGGGTCTGCAATGAGACAGGAAATATACTTAGCACTGGGAATGCAGAAAACATCCTGTTTACCTGGAGAGATATGATTGGGGGCAATTAAATACATAGAGAGATACATATCGATTGGCAGATGCTCAGTATGTCTGCGGTGAATGGCTGGGCTTCAGAAATGACAATTTTAGCAGCTTAAAGGAAAGCAATATCCCAGCAAATTTCATTTGTATCATGAAGGAGGACCGTGGGGGTGTCACTAAATGTGGGAAGGTGCATTCCTTATAGGTGAGGAAATGATGCCTGAGCAGGTGGAACCCCACCTCTCCGCTTATCAAGTTTTGCTGCTGCAGCCGACTAACAATAGAGTCACTAGGTGAGCAGGTTCCCGTAGAGCTCTAAAGAGCAAATTTCTTCATTCCTTCCTCACATTTTTATCAGACTTTCATAATGAACTTTAGAGATATTTAATCTGAAACAAAGACCCTCCCTAACCTGGTCTGATGAGGGAGGGGGACCTAATTGGGGGAGGGGGAGGGAAATGGGAGGCGGTGGCGGGTAGTAGGCAGAAATCTTTAATAAATAAATAAATTTTTAAAAAAAGACCCTTCCTAGACCAATGATCTTAATTTAACTAGATAATTCCCAGGGTCTCCTGGGAAATGTGTTTAAAGTCTCACGCCTTTGAATGACTGACTTAGTCCAGAATATACGCTTATTTCCCTCCAACTAATTTCTACATGTTTTTTTTATAAACAACCATCATTTCCTACATATTTAGAGATCCTTTAAAGAGATTGGGCAGACAGATTCATTACAACCTCTGTATGCTTCTTATTTTTACATATATCACATCTAACCATCCAGGTACAGTTTATTAAGTTGTCTCTCGGCACCACTTTCTACTTTCTGGTAACAGTAGCTCCTGTCACTGCCTCACTTGTAGGGGGTACCACATGAAGTGACTGATGAAATGAAACAAAAATAGACAGCTATACTCTGGGATGATTTAAAATATCACTTATACTTTAAGGAAGTTACTGTTCTCAATGCTAACTAGCTGTTAGCTCTTTGATATTACAGAATAAAATTATTTATATGGAATTTAGGATTGTTTGACTTATTGATTTAGAAATACTTTTGACCAAGACCCAGAAAATAAAAACATAAAATGCTGTCCGTCAAAAACTCACACACCGTAAACATGTCCACAGTGAAAAGCTTACTACTTAAAATGCAGACTATATGAAATAGTACCTCATTATTATTTAAGTAAAACTAATAATGTCAAAATTAAACCAGTAACGAACTCCCAAAATAGCTTTGTATTCATTTTTAAAGATAATCACAAATTCTGTTGATGGTTATGCCCTCTCAGCCCTTCTGTTTTATTATCACCCCCTCCTAACTTTTATGTTTAACGTGAAGTCTTGAGTGATAAAGGATTTTCCCAGAAAGTTGAGTGGAAACCTGGCTCTAAAACATATGCAAATAAATAATTCCTTTCCTTCTTCTCTTCAATATATGAGCCAGGGACTTTTCTAAGAAGCATGGCTTTCTCACTTATTTACTATCTGAAATGAGATCCCTTGGTCAAAGTACCTTTGCTAATGAATTTATTGAATCCACTAACTAGCCTCATACTGTCTTCATGATTTATTCACAGTATGGGGTAGGATATCTGCGCTAAAAATGCTTTTCAGCCACAGTTCCTTCCCATCTTCTGTCAGGTTCCACAAGCTCTGCCTAATGTTTCTTTGTGGGTCTCTGTATTTGCTCTCACAGCTGCCTGAGGAAGACTCTCTAATGACAGCCTGGCTAAGCACAGACAGATTTGTGTCTAGTCGTACTGCATCTTGTTATTCCAACTTCAGTTGATAACCTTGGGAGGGCTGCTCTTGTCTGCAGGGACGTGAAAGAGCAGTGGATATTGGGGAGAAGGGAGTTGGGGTAGGAACTGAGAGGAGTGGAGGGAGTTGAGGCTTCGGTCGGCATGTATTGTATGAGAGAAGAATAAATAAAAAGAAAAGGCAACTCTTGTCTAAACACCAATACTCAGAACTATTCATTCTGAATCAAATTTGAGGAAGCGTTAATGTAACATAATATAATAAAATGGTCAGAGAAGAAGAAGATATTAATAAAAGGTATAATAAAAAAAATCCCGAGTAGAAAAAGACTATAATAATAGAACAGAGTTGGGAAGTAGATATAGATGATGCCATAAATTGAGAGGGAAAGAGAGTCAGGATTTTAGAGAGGCATGCCATTGAATTCTGAGATAAAGGTGGATGAAGACTTCAGGTCCTTTGATATGCCTTTTTAAATTGAAATTGTTAACATATCATATTCACTTCTGTACATTTTATTTTGCTAAGTAATATACTTTCTTATACTTAAAAGTATGGGTATTGTGGTGGGTTATATTATTAGGACAGGATCTGTCTAGGTCAACCTTATGCATGAAATGGACTGTCTTCCTCAGGCTCATGCTGGTATTGGTAAGTTAAGGAATGTAAAAAATACTTATTTAAGAATATGATAGTTCATATGCTTAATGTATTATGTTTCATTGAAGACAAGCTCAAAACTAAACAATCACAAGAATCACAAAATCAGAATTATGTTTAACACATTGATCAAAGGAAACATGGGAAATTTATAGAGAGAGACACCAAGCGCCTATTTGAGAGATAAAATAGCAAATTTGGGCTAAATAGGAGTTTGAAAGAAATCATTGATCCCATATGAATTATCCTTTCAGTTTAAATCAATAACACAAACATTGCTGTATAAAATTAATAATTTTAATAAAAAATCAAGTAAGTGATTATTTACTTTGAAGTTCAAGTTTTTGCTAACTCATTAATTGTTTACACATAAGGATTTTAATTTAACCATTTTATTTATGTGATATAAATGATATATATTCATATATATATTAGTTGTAGTCATCCTTTTTCTTGGAATTAAACAAATAAAAAAATTAATATTCTTCCTTATTCAATTTGTATTTTGTTGTCCTATAATATACTTCATTAAAGACTATACTATTAAAAACATATCATGTTGAGCATAGTAAGAAATCAAATAAACTGTGTTTAATATTTTACTCACCACAGCATAGCTTTTTCTGAATGTTAAAATATAATACTGTTAATATATTGGATTTAATTTCTATTTAGAAAGAAAACATCACATTGGTCCCTTCTGTTTCATTCAAAAACCAATGAGACAAAACTTCAACACAAAATATAATCTCATAGAGTTAAAATAACTTCTACCAGTCAGAATCTGCATAGCCTGTCCCAGGTGATGTAAATATCTGTCCCCATTGTCAGCTCACTGAGAAAAGCTGAGTACTTACGCGTACATCATGGACCCAAGACTGGGAAGGCTTCTTCTATCCAGTCACCATCTGATCTCTATCAGCCAGGTCAGGGCTGGGAGGCTGGAAAATAATGACAGTCACTGGGGACAAGAAAGGAAACAAGCCCAACAGGTTTACTGACTGAGGTTTGCTGGCTTCATGTAGCCTGATAGGAGCACGGTCTATTTGGTGCCAGCCATTGCCACACAATGAAGTAATTGTCAATGCCTGCACAGAGAAGCTCCAAGCAGTAGAGGGCCCGGGTGCGCACAACCAGTGATGATTCAGAGGTTGCACTTTTCCAGTCGGGGAGGTATGATTAGAATTGAGGTGTGGACTTGGGTTTTTTGCTTGTGTTTTCTTAAGCAAAACAAAACACTAGAATACAATGACACCACTTCTTCCTTTGTTGTCCAGATCTTCCATCTCTTCCCTTTGAGGGAGAGCAGAGTGGTCCTGAGTTCTAGACCAGAGCACCTGTGCCTGTATCCTTGGTGGTATGACCATGGACAGTCAGAATAGCTATTGAAGCTGACTTTCCCCGCAAGCAAAATAGTAAAATTAACTTTACCTAACAGTAGCCACTTTAGTTCTAAAAATAAAAACAAACCACCCAAAACTGAAATGTAAAACAAACAAACATCCCATTTCTCTTTCTTCGTTGCCAAAAACATTTATAGATTTCAGAGGCATTATATAACCCAGTATTCAAAAATAGTCCTCTTACATAATTGCATTCTTGGAGGGTTTAGAATGTATGAATTTCTCATAGAATTATATAAAGTTACAAGGTACATATTACAATTTTAAGGTCTACCTT
Organism: Alexandromys fortis; assembly: GCF_014885135.2. NCBI lineage: Eukaryota > Metazoa > Chordata > Mammalia > Rodentia > Cricetidae > Alexandromys > Alexandromys fortis. The sequence goes on from NW_026067949.1 coordinate 39,445,951, forward strand.
TAAAGATTCAAACCAAGCTAGGCCTAGTGGTGTGGGTCTGTAACCACGGTTGTTCAGAAGGCAGATGCAGAAGGATTTTACCTTCATTGCTTAGAGCAGTGGTTCTCACCCTGTGGGTTTTAACTGCTTTGGAGGCCACATTTCAGATAGCCTGCATATCTGATATTTATATCACGATTCACAACAGTAACAAAATAACAGTTATGAAATAGCAATGCAATAACTTTATGGTTGGGGGATCACAATATCACAAAGGACTATATTAAAGGGTCCTAGCATTAGTAAGATTGAGAATCAGTGATTTTGTTTGATGCTTGTATATAGCTTTTATTACATCAGCTACATTCCTTCCTCTCCTCATCTCTTCTGGAGGGCTGTTGGATTATGACAAAGACTTTTTTCCTTCATCTGTTCAGGCAGTTATGAAATTTCTGTCTGTGAGTTCATTTGTGTTGCGTTTTACATTTATAGATTTGTTTTTGAGGAGCAATTCTTTTATATCTGGGATAAAAACAACTTGACAGTGATGAATGATCTTTTGAATATGTTCTTGAATTGAGTTTGAAAATATTGAATGAGTATTTTCGCGTCTATGTTCTTCAAGGAGATCAGTCTGTAATTTGTGTGTGTGTATGTGTGCGCGCGTGCGTGCGTGTGTATCTGGTTTAGTTATTAGGATAAAAGAAAGTGTGAAAACATTCCTTTTATCTGTTTTACATAATGGTCTGAGAAATCTGTGGGTTTTTTAAATGGGTCATATTTTAAATGTGATTTCATCTGCGCTTTGACTTTTTTAGTTGGGAGGGTTATTTTTGTTTTGTTTTTCAAATTACTTATTTAACTTCACTGCTTGCTGCAAATCTGTTTAAATTCCTTTGTCACATCTCAGTTTACGTTTATCAGGCTATATATGTATATATATATATATATATGGATTATATATATGTGAATTGGATATATATATTCTTCTGGAATGGATGAAATTCATCCATTTCTTCTGGATTTCCCAACATAAAGAGATAATTTCATTGATATTTATTGCAATGTCCCCCTTTCCTTCCCATTTTAGAATATTATTTTAAGATGTGTTACATGTTTTTATGCTGTGGAACATTTGTTTAAGGATGCAAAGATGTGTTGCATTATTTTATGTTGCATTTATTTAATCCGATAAAGTTGTGTTTCTTTGCCTGAATGATCTAGTAAAGAACTGAACCATCGTTAGCAAGGCAGGAGACAGGATAGGCAGGTCTAGCAGTCCAAGAAAATAAATAGGAGGAGAAATCTGGGAGTAAGAGATCCAGGAGTGAAAGAAGGAGAAGGACCCCAGGGGTCAGCCATCCAGCTACACAGTAAGAAGGAAAGAAAAGATATGCAGAAATAAAGAAAGGTAAAATCCCAAAGGCAAAAGATAGATGGGATAATTTAAGAAAGGCTGACTAGAAATAAGTCAAGCTAAGGCCGGGCCTAAATAGGTATGAATACGTTTCCATGTGTTTATTTGGAAGCTGGGAAGTGGGCCTACAAACACTATAAAGAGTAAAAGAGTTAAAAAAAAAAAAAAAACAACTACAACCTCCAATTTTATTAATTTCTGGCTCCTTTCTCTTCACTAATTTGGCTAAACTTTAGCAGTATTGTTTATCTTTTTATTGTTGTTTTGTTTCTCAAAACAGGGTTTCTCTGTGCAACTCTGGATATCCTGGAACTCACTCTGTAGACCAGGCTGGCCTTGAACTCATAGAGATCCACCTGCCTGTCATGTGAGTGCTGGGACTAAAGACGTGTATTGTTTATCTTTTCAATGAACCACTCTTCATTTCATTGGCTTTCTTGGACATTAGCTTGTTTCTATTTTATTAATTTTGACCCTGATCTTAACTCACCAATCTCAATGAATTGATGTCAATTCGTTTTATACTTTGTGATCCAGTTAAATGTAGGAACGTGTCAGGTATGAAAGAAATGGTGATTGTGCCAAAAGGAATAGAATGCATACAGCAGTACTGAAAATCTGTTTCCATTATTCAAAACTCATTTGTTTTCACTCTTTTAATTATCCTACAGAAAATATTCTGTATATTGTATTTAACTAAAGTTTGAAAACAGTAACTTCTACTGTGATATAATAGCCTATGAGCTGCTAGTCCAATTTCTAAAAATCCCTTCATTATACTCTCGGGATCTTGACAGTTTACAGATGGGTTGTCTTCATAAGAAGCTCTCTGTAGTTCGCAAAAAGGGAATGGCCAGATGGAACAAGAGCTTAGTAACACCTGTTATCTTTGATTTATATGGCTTTTGAAGTGAAAGAATGTGTTTTGTGAGTTACGTATGGATAGTCTGCGTCTATTGTTTGATTTATGATTATACTCCTCAAAAAGGAAAACATCTTGAGCCTAGTATTCAGCAGTTAGAATGTTTCCAGGTAGGACAGAAACAAACAAACAAACAAAAGAATGGAAGTAGGAAAAATTCTTAATGGCATGGCTCCTTTCCAAAATATGGTTTTCATATATTCTCTCTAACTAGAATGAAGTCACTGTGGGGGTGAGTTTTGAGGTCTCCTATGCTCAAGCTACTCTCAGTGTAACAGACAATTTCTTGATGCCTATAAATCAAGATGTAGGAATCTCAGCTCATCCACAACACCATGTATGCCTGCATACCATCAAGTCTCATGATGATGATAATGGACTGAAACTCTGAAAATGTAAGCCAAACCAATGAAAAGTTTTCTTTTATATGAGTTGTCATGGTCATGGTATCTCTTCACAGCAATAGCAACTTTAACTAAGACAAATGGATAGATAGGCAGACAGAAAGATAGATTAGATAGAGTCCTCATAGGTTTTATTTTGTCAGCTTGACACAAGCTAGAGTCATTTGGGTAAGAGGAAATGTCAATTTTAAAAAATACACCCAATGATTGGATAGTGAGCAAATCTGTAAACCTGTATGAGATTGTCTTGATTAATGATTGATGTGAAAGTGGTGCTAACTTAATGCAGTTGGTTCTAAATAATAGAAGGAAGCAATCTCAGTGAGAACCTAGGGAGCAAGCTGGTAAGCAGTGTTCCTCTATGGTGTCTGCTTCAGTTCCCACCTTTGTATTCTTGTTCTAAGTTTCTACCCTGACTTTCCTTATGACTGACTACAATTGTAAGCTGAAATAAACCCTGTCCTACCTACATTGCTTTTGATCGTGGTGTTTTATCATAGTAATATAAATCAAATTAAGGCGAACAGATAGATTATAGACAGACAGATAAATAGATAGATATAAAATAAGTAGATCATAGAAGAGTGATCATTTCAGGACTTCAATTGGACTGGGTTCTATTGATGTGTTCCTACCAGATTTACCAATATTAAATTTTTTATTTGTACATCCAAATTTTCTAAAAAATTTCATTTTCATCAGTCTACTGATAGATTTTATGAAATAAAAATGATCAAAATCTATTGATAAAGAGATGTAAGTTGATTAGATTCTATTACCTTATACATGGGCCCACCCCATCAATAACATGAAGCTCTTTATTCCTTATTCACCTTCCAGCTTGTTCTTCTCTTAAAACCCCAGAGGGAAAGTTTGCAGGTAAGGTTACCCCAAGATAAGTGGAAAAATTTCTAAATTTTCCAAAGTCTTGATGCCACATGCTGCCTTTCAACATATTTACATTTTATCTTTCTTTTTCATTTTTCTATTTTGTTTTATTCTGCACACACAACTGCACTACTTTGTGAGTTAAAAAAAATGAGTCATACCTTAGAAAAGGAATTTAGAGAAGAGGTAGGATAATGAGAAATTCAAGCAATGGAAGGAGAAGCAGAACAAGAAATAATAAAATTAAGAGTAAGGAGAAAGGCAAGCCCATCTTGAAACAGAAGGAAATGACAAGGCAGAATAAAATGTGAAGAGAGCAGAGAAAAGAGAGAGATTACAAGTCAGATTACAACAGACATATTCTCTTGACCATAAAGCTAAGGTTTACATGATTCATGATGAAAACATATAACATACATATATATACATATTATGTATACATACATATATATGTATACATATATACATATATATTGCGTGTACATAGTTCTTAGATGGCTGCATGTTTTTATTTTTAAATTACTGCGAAGTTATATGTATGGTTCTTACTACAAAATGTATACTCATTAAAAATAATCAAATAACCTGGTTGTCTTTAAACTTTCTTAAATCAAGAATATTTTTAGATGTTGTCCTCAAACTTTCATTTGTTGATGTACACAGTCATTAAGTATTATGTGTTGGACACCTGCTGCATGTCAAGTAGTAAGCTAATTTCAGAGCAAAAGAGAGCAAGCAATAGTCATGCCTGTCTAAAACAACCTTACAGTTGATAGAAGAAAGCAACATCAAGCAGGTAATCCTACAGGTCTGTATTGGCAGTGGAAGTACAAGATGCTAAAAGAAGCATGCTTGACTCTTACAGTCAAGACTCTGGGATTCACAGAAACCAAGCAAGCTCCATGTTCTGTCAGTGCAGAGCCATATAGTTTTACTCCATTATTTATTTGAAACTAGCTTAAACATTGTTAGTCTTATATTCCAGTATGCCAAATAAGAATTTTTATATCTAAAAAGCCACATGATGCAGATACAAATAGAGTCTACGGAATGTTTTACAAAATATCTAGTTCATAACAGATATAATTAATTAGGTTCAATCCTACCAAGAGAGATAGCAGAAAATATAGAGGAGTTTTCAACCCAATTCTCTGTTTTATGTACTACAAAGAGAAACATGAACTTGTGTCTGAAAGCATAATTTCAGTTTTCTATTTTCAATTCATATTTACAGCCTAAAATTAGACATTCTCCCCATTCAGTCTCTCAATTCATGGTTGTTTAATGTTTATTTAGATAACATAGTATCTTAGGTTTGATAGTTCTAATAACTAATAACAACTATGATAAATTTATTTGAGCTCAAAGTTTAACTATCTGGCAGAAAAAAAAACCTTGATTTTATTTTTAACTCCTCAAATTATACAGGGAGAAGGTGTCATTATGAGAGATTAATGTTGATGCTAGAATCTTTCAAACCATTCAGACAAGACATTTGAAAAGTGTCTTTGATAAGATTTTCAGGTGAAGAAATAGTTTTATCCTTTAAAAACTTTCCGAGGTTGTAATTACATTATTCCTCATCCCTTTCCTCCTTCCAAACTGCCCCATGTGTACACCACAGTCAATGAAATAGTCTGTCTCAAGGAGTACTGAGCTGAGAGAGAGAGCAGGATGGCCCACATCATTCTCTGGCCTCTTTCTCTCTATTCACACACATGCACACACGCCGCCGAATAAAATTTTTACTACTACAAGTACTTTCTTCCAAAGATGATGATAACAGTTACTTTACTCACATGATGAAGTGCTATGTAGATGCAAAGCATAGGTAAATGTGCTGGCCCATCCCATCTGTTCATCCTTATATCACTTGTGCTCTACTATCTCTCCTCCCTTAAGGCCTTTCTTTCCCCTCAGTATCAATGGTCCCTTCCTCGTTTCCTAGATTCTCCAGCACTCTAAAATAAATACACACACATCTAAAGATTTGGCACTAAGGTCTACATGGGATGCCCTGGGTTACCTCACCTATATAATGTTTTCCAGCACCATTCGTTTATTTACATTTTTTTCTTTACATCTGAGGAAAACTTAATAGTTGGGAGGGAATTTTTGGTTGAGAGAAGGATGCAAGGGCAGGTCAGAAGAAAGGGACAACTAATACTAATAAATTGAAAAAGACATAGGGAAACCTATCACTTTCATAAGTGTCATACAAGATTTTATATATTAAATAAATATGTTAATATAAAATGTTTGAATTGCAATTGCCCTATTCAGGGGATTATGCCATAGTTTGCCAAAATAAAGAGCCCTGTGCCAGATATAGGATACCTTCCCCCAAGTTGTTGGACAGAGATGCCCCAGATATCTCCCCAAACAATGCAAGCTATTGGCAATGCTCCAGGCTGTCTAGGAGAACTTGGTGGTAGTGCCCTATTGCACACTTTGGAAACCTGACAGGAGAAATCAAGCTTGTATCAATCAGGAAGCTTCCTCCATGCTGACTACTATCTTTCATAGTACTGGGGGATGCTGGGAAGGCTTCTAGGTGGGAGCAGGAGTCATGGTCATTCTTGCTCAACTTTGAACTACAATAATGACTAGTGTGACAAGCAAAATATGCTCATGGGTGAAATAGCGGCATGGATGGTATGGGGATAACCAAGCATTTTCTGAATGGATTTAAGGCCAACTCCATAGGAGGAAACACATGCAAATATGGCCAGTATCCCCATGGTTGGGGAGCTCTAGGGCCCCAGGGAAGAAGCTCTTATAATTACTCTGCCAAACGGTGATAGTATCAAACCGCCCTCTACATTCCTACTGTCTACCCTTAGACTGGTGCAGCTCTGAGACCTCACTGTGAAGTACCTTTGTGTACTGGATGGTAGTCAGTGAAGAAATACAGGTCATGAATTGCAAGAAATTAGTAATTGTGAGTACTCACCCTGAAATGGGACATCAATATCAATCACTACATGCACCAAGGCCTAGAATCTATCGTGGAAGAGGGTAAGGGAAGCATTTGAGAGTCAGAGGCTCAGAAAGAACACGCCCTTTGGATATGACAAGACCGTTGTGCTCATAAACTCACTGCAGCAGTAGCTGCCTGCACTGACCTGCACAACACTGAGCCAATAAACCTTCTACCACGGAAGTTGAAAAGATTCGTGAGCCCTAAACCACTACCTGAGGAGCTTTTTGTATATAATGACTTCTTGAGGAGAGAATCAGTTTTTAAAAAAGAACATGGAATTTGGGTGGGAGTAAATAGGGGTGTATCTGGGAAGACTTGGGGGAAATATGAGTGTGACTATGATCAAATCATATTGCATAAAATTCTCAGAGAATTAATTAAAGTATTTTAAGAACTATGGTGGCCCAAAGAAACTTGCTGGTCAATTATATTCCTCTCAGATACTATTAACATATTGATATAATGTCTGATGCATTGGCTTATATGAACTAACTTGTTATGTTAGCATAATTTTTTTTTATTTTCAAGACAGGGTTTCTCCGTAGCTTTTTTTTTTTTGTTCCTGTCCTGGAACTAGCTCTTGTAGACCTCGAACTCACAGAGATCCACCTGCCTCTGCCTCCCGAGTGCTGGGATTAAAGGCATGCGCCACCACTGCCCGGCAGCATAAATGTTTTTAACTATTAGAATTTTGCAAATTTTTTGGAGGTAGAGAGATGTATTCTTTAAAATCCTTAAATAAAACCTCAACTTGCAAAAGCTGAATGCTTTCTCATTATAGAGAAGGGATACAATCAGATCTAATTTAGAGATGCTGATATATTTCACAAAGCATATAAACATTTGAAGAATGGATTATTTTTGCCTTTCTTACCAGAGCAAAGCATAAAAGTGGTCTTAATGGAGTTGTTTGCAAACTTTATATTTATAAAAATGGCAGCTTCTAAGACTGTGAAGCTTGAAATTTTGTGATTAAGGTGGAAATATTTAAAACTTCAATTATTAGGGAAACATTATTTTATGGGTGTAATTTTTATATTAACACCCAGAATATATCCTTACTAATTGTGTCCCCTAAATATGGTGAATGTTTTATTCAGTGTTTAATTCCTATTTATATTTAGAATATTTTTGTACAAGATCCAGATTTATTTTGCTTAAGGTATTTATACTATCACGAGGTTGTAAATAATTTTCTAAGACTGTTTTAATGTGCTCTACAATTATCCTAAAATATTTTTATTGAGGCATCTTTTTAAAAAGCATAAAGACTTTCTTCAAAGAACTAAACCAATGCAGCATTACTACAGCTCTCTATAAAGCTAATACCACAGTAAAGTTGCCTTGCCTTTCAAAAGGGATGAAGCTGATCCTTGCATGAAAATTTTTATATCTCATCATTTTGTAAACTGCATTTATGTAGACTTTAAGTTATATTAAAGCATATTAATGTAGTAACATATGGAGATAATTTAAAATTAACAGGCAGAAATTTGGGATTCATACCAAAAATTACTTTACTGATGAAACATAGCAAATACATTTAGAGGTAGTGATTTTTTATTTTCAAAATAAACTTCTTATGTATTGCTGACCTTTATGTTTTTAACACAACTTTTTTAACATAAAGGGGTTTGTTCCTTTTGACATATTCCAAAAGTGAATATTTTTAATTTAGAAGTATGTGGCTGTTACATTTGACAAACTTTCTTTGCCCTTTGTTCCACAGGCAGGAATTGGTTATGACGATCTTCACTAACCATATATACATGAAATGTGCTCTACAAAGTTCCTCTCAGAAGCAAGTACAGATTGATAAAGGCAGAGTGTGTTTGCTAGTCATACATTAGTTTCATCATTTAATAGATAATTTAATCAAATGAAGGTATATATATTGCCCCTAATAAAAAGAACAGAATAGTAATCATTCACCAAAAAACAAATGTATATTATAGCATATATATTTTTATATTATATATTCAAGAAGGTGTATATTTAGTCACTACTATCTAAAGTGGTGTGACACATGACCTAAAGTTGTATGACACATTGCCTAATGGTATTATTTTCGCTCCTTTGAGCTCGCTGCTTTATTATTTCTGTCTTGATCCCTTTGATTTCGTTTGCAGTTGGCAAATAGCTTTCATGCATTTTGATTCGATCCTCTAACATCTCAAAGACTGGAGATCCTCTTACTCTCCTGGAGTCCTTGTCTATTCTGTCAGCTGTGTCTTCAACCCCTTGAGGTATATGTTTCTGTACTAGAGGATCTGGGTATTTATATTCTGGTTCAATCTTTCACAATTGAATCCATTCTCAGGACTCTGTAGAATATTCTTCTACTCGGGGAACCCCAAAATTTTTATCTCCCCTCACCTGTGATTTTAGTCTTACAGATACCTGGTAGTCTTTGTTCCATTATCTTGCCACAGTCTTGTTCAACTGTATTTCAAATCAATTTTAATCATCTTTAAATACCTGACACTGTGCACGGCAGGGTACAAAGGTCTATATGTTAAATATGTCGCCACACTGTGATTAAAGAATGCAGTCTTTGCCCCTTCATGCCTTTTCTGTCTTGGTCAGTGACACGACACTGAGTTTCAGTTACCAGCTTTTAAAATTCATAGCGCATGCTTGATTCACAGTGCAGTTTCATTCTTTGCATCCAGCCAAAATTTTGACAATCATCCCTTTGTATCGTTTTGCTCAGTTTCTTTCCAAACTAGTTCATAATTTTAAAGCAGTATTAAAGCTCAACACCATGACCAGTGTGCTTTTCTCCTTCCAATACAACTTACGCTAATCCAAAATCAAGTGCCTGTAAGCTTGCACATGCGCTATCGCCAGAGTATTAAAAACAGCTGTCTTTAATGACGTGACCTTTTATAGGCCAACCACACTCCAGGGCAGGCTCCGTTCTCAGGAATAGTTGGGCAAAACAATGAGAGAGGTGGGAAAAAAGTCAAATAGGGTGATGAGGGATGTGTAGGTAGAGTGGACATGGAAGGAGTTGGAGGGACAGTGAATAAGGCCAAGGTACCTCATATGAAATTCTCAAAAAGGCAACAAGAACATTCTTTAGTATATATATTGGCTGGCTTTTGGGAACCTATCTCTCATATTCGGTTGCCTTTCCCAGCCTTAATACAAGGGGAGGTGCTCAGTCCTGCCACAACTTAATATGCCATGCTTTGTTAATGCCCACAGGAGGCTGCGCTTTCTGAACAGAAACAGAGGAGGAGTGGATTGCGGGGAGCAGAGGGAGTGGGGGAGGGAATAAGAAGAAACTAGATATATGTATAATTTTATTTATTAATTGGGTTTTATTTTTTAGACAGGGTTTCTCTGTGTAACAGCTCTGGATGTCCTGGAACTTGCTTTGTAGACTAGGTTGGTCTCAAACTCACAGAGATCCACCTGCCTCTTTAAGATATTTTCATGAATCCTTATTTTCTACCTTCCGGGCAATGGTGGTGCACGCCTTTAATCCCAGCACTCGGGAGGCAGAGGCAGGTGGATCTCTGTGAGTTCAAGACCAGCCTGGTCTACAGAGCTAGTGCCAGGACAGGCTCCAAAGCCACAGAGAAACCCTGTCTCGAAAAACCAAAAAAAAANGCCACAGAGAAACCCTGTCTCGAAAAACCAAAAAAAAAAAAAAAAAAAAAAAAAAAAGAATTTGGTTGGTTTGGCTTGAATAAAAACTTTTGCTAGGGGTTTGGATATTATAATTTGGTCTCTGACTGATGGTAGTATTTTTGATGCCCTGGAAACTGTGGTAAAAGTAAGTCATGAGGGTAATGGGTATCTTGCCGGGGCCCTTTCTCTTTCTCCTGGCTTCCTGTCTTCCATGAAGTGAAAAAGCTCTTCCACCACATGCTGCTCCCACTGTAATGTTCTGCCAAAACGCATGGGGCCATGGTCTCTAAAATCATGACCTCTAAAACCATGACCTAAAGTCAACCCTTTTCCCTTATGTTGCTTCTGTCAAGTACTTTGTTCCAGCAACAATAATCTAACAATACATGCCTGAACAGAATTCAAAGTCCTCTGAAAAGCAAATTCTTCCCAACCCATTTCCCAAGATACAGTCACCATGAACTTTCAAGTCTTAGTATACTTTGTTATGCTTCAATCATGTAGTGCACGTTTTAACCTTGTAATTATTTTCTGTTATCAGTCTCCGTTCTCTTGGGGTGCTCTCTATGATTTTGCCTCATTTAAATACACGTCTGTAAAACCACAGCTTAATCACCACTTCTTAACTTAAACCTCCAAAGCTTGGGTTGCAGTTTAAGTGAGGTCGTTGGCTGCACACACACTTTGATTCAAGTCGTTGTTCTGCCATTAATCTTGTTCTGCCTACTAAGGCACTTGATCTTTCTGTGCCTCCGTGTTTCTTCTTCACCCATATAAGATGAAAATATCATCTGTCTTTGGAACAGCTTGCGGAACAAATGAAGTAATGAGTGAAGGCTAATTTGAAATATTATCCCCAAATCAATCACTCAATAATCCTTGCAGCAGTAGCAGTAATTTAGCAATGACAATATATTCCTCCACAACTCTAACCCACTCTTCTGGTAGACTATTCTGTCATCTATAAAAAAAAAAAAAAGACAGAATTTGAGTCTTAATGAACTTCTGTCGCTGGCATCATCCTATGGTATTCTTTTTTTTTTAATTTATTTATTTATTTATTTATTAAAGATTTCTGTCTCTTCCCCACCGCCGCCTCCCCCTTAAGTTGTCTCTTGAACACAACTTAAAAACCCCAAAGAAGAGAAACTAGATCTTTTAATTTTTGCTTTTCATCTAGTATGAATTTCAGACCCAACGTGGGATGTCCTTAATCAGTAAGTGGCTGAGCTACTCCCATTCTGCTTCCACACTGTTGTTCATGGTTACTCTGCGTGTAAGTTCTAAAGCTTGAGGAAGGATCAGCCCCTTCATTTTTACCGTGACCTAGGAAGTAAAAACATAACTTTCTACAAATTAAATTAAACTGTTATCTCTTTATAACTATTTCAATAATTATTATTCTTTCTTTACTGAGGAATCCAGGAATGAGATTACAAATTAGGCTTAAAACAAAGCCAGGATAATCCTTTCTTCTAAATACTTTTCTTGTTTTATTACTAACTGCTAAAGATTTTGTAGTGGCTTATCTAAATATTCAGAATTGGTTAAAGAAATCAACTCTGGTATAAAATAACGTGGGACATGTATTGCTGCTATAAAGCACTGTGATGCTTTATAGATATACATATATGCATTTATGTTAATACGGATGTATGAATGCATGTACACATATAAATATATGGATATACATATATGTATGTGTGTGTTCATGTAAATATAAGATTAGTACCAGGTGTAATACAAGCAGACTGTTCTATATAAAAGGAAATCAGGGTATATATAATCTTTAAAGAATTGAAAAAATAAGGAAACCAATTAAAGTTGGTGTGGCAACTATCTCTATACACCAACAATGCTAAGCAGCATCACTGATAAAGTATTCCTCCCTACTGGAGGTGAACTGCTCCCACTGACACCCACAAACATGCTGTCTCTCACATCAGTGTTCAAAGTTTGTCCGAACAGAAAGTGGACCTTTACTGGTCCCTACAAGCATTCAGAAACATCTTAGAACAATTTTAAAAATAAAACAAACAAAAAATATTCATCACCTTTATGTGCACACACGTGTATGTGGAGGTCAGAGTACAGTTTGTAGAAGTCAGTTCTCTCCTCCCACTATGTGGGTTCCAGGGATTAACATAAGCCATCAGACTTGGTGGCAAGTGACTTTACCTGTGGGGCCATCCTGTCAGACCAGCTTTTAGTGCTATGTTCCAACATAAAAGTACACTCCACCGCACAGCACAGTGTGTAAGATACAATTATATATTTCATAAAACAGTCATATTTTGTACTACTAGTTTGTGATGCTGAGTTTGAAAAACACTGCTCTGATATGGTGCTTAGTCACCCAGATGGAAATCATAAAGAAAGACCTGTAGGATGAATTAGGTTGTTGCCATGGGCCATTGTCAAGGAGTTTTAATTCCAATTAGAAATCAACCAGACTCTCTGGTGAGGGAAGAAGCTGAGGCTTTGTCTCCTTTGATGGAGGAGACACAGGAAGCAGGGATAGTCGAACACAGAAACCAAAAGGCATGTTGAGGAGTAAAATCACCCAGTGATGCTCCATGGTTGTTCTTCTGGGTTTTCTTCTCCGTGCCTAACACTGCCCTGAGTACCATCTCTCAAGCCCTCCTTGACTCCTACTCTATCAACAACCCACTCACTTCTCTCATTGAATTCTGGCCACTTTCATTGTCAATTCCAAACACACAGAACACTGAAGCTTATTTATCTCTATCCTTTTCCAAAACTTGCTTTTTGTTTCCTTTGTCTCCAGTGAGTGTAGTAATTCCTTGGTTATCTCTCTCACTGTCTATGCATAATTCAGGGTGCCTGTCACTGGAGGTGTTACTCTGTGCCCGTAACTTATGAATGAAACCAGCAATGATGCAACTTCTGCTGGTCAGGATTTCCTTTTGAAAGCTATAGTTACATGCCCAATTAACAGCAAGATGAGAGGTTTAAACTTCATGACACATATCAAGTATTACAAATTATTCTCTCTTATCTAGACTTTGACTTAGGATAGATACCAGTTGAAGACATGAACAGTCATTATCATTTCCAGAATGTTATTACAAGCAACTAAAAGTTTGTCATCTAACCTTAGGCAATGGTTTGAAGGAGGATGAGTTAGTTGGTCTTGGTTCTGCATAGTCATACAAACATTTCATGTCAAATGAAGTGAAGCTGAACTTATTTCCATAGGGACAGTATGGAATAATCACAGATAAATATGTGGTCTTCTTTTTTTAATAGGTTATGTTGACACTGACTTCTGTTTTTAACAGTTTATGTTTCTTAACGATGCTATAATATGGCACAAGAGCACAAGAATACATTCATTGATTGAAGAACTGATGAAAAAGTATACTATTTGCAGGATTTGTGATTTTCCACATGGACATTTGATTATGAGAAAGCTGTCAAGCTGGTTAAACATTTCAAAGTGACTTGATGCAACATAAAAACTACTAAACTTAATCATTTTGCCAGTAGTTGCTTTTTCAGAAGAAATGTTACAAAGGGGACATATTAATTCAAGCTCATATGTTATTCTATATGTGAAAGGTAGTAAAACATATCATTTAAACACTATAATATTTTAATGTAAAGTTCATATTAGCTTTAAAAAAGGAAAGTAGGTGAGTAGTGTAAAAATAGTAAAAAGAAAAATAAATTGAATGGAAAATAATGGCAGAAAACAAAAAGGAATCTAAGAATTCTACTGAGTATAAAGCTCATATCTTCCTTTTGGTATAAATTTCAGAATGTTTTCATACAAAATATCCACCTACTGCTTTGTTTGTCATCCCTTTGAGTCACCAGATGAAATGTCAGTATTATCTAAATAAACATTACAAATATATGTATATGTTTATCTGGTTTTATGTTGAAGTCTTTGATCCACTTGGAGTTGAGTTTTGTGCAGGATGGTGTTTATAGATCTATTTGCATTCTTCTACATGCAGACATCCAGTTAGAGCAGCATCATTTGTTGAAGATGCTCTCTTTGTTTTCCATTGTGGATTTCTGGTGTATTGCAGTACAACTTGAAATCAGGACTGCGATATCACCAACAGTTCTTTTATTGTCCAGATATATCCATCAATGAGGGAAGCAAAATAATGGAAACCTAAACTAAGCTTTCCAATCTGACTTTCAACATCATATTTGCCAATCTCTAATTTAACGCCTTAAAAAAAAACATTGATTTAATAAGATGAAACCCTCTTGGCATTCTGAAAAAGTAGGCAAAAGTTTCAAAGATTGCTGTTTTAGATTTGTATAAATGTTGTGGATAATCCTTCAAAATTTGTCCTCACGATTGAACACTGTACACACCAGTGTGTGGATCAATAGAGAATGAAGGACAATACAGTTGAGAGAGCTTTTGCAGAGAAAACTCAACAATCCCTGAGTTAGCATGAAACACACTGTGTTATCTATCTGCCTCTGGGTCTCTTATTCCATCTTTAACATGAGCAAGTTCGCACTACATTATTCCTGAAATCCTTTTCTATTCTAAAATACTTATACTTCAGTGATAAACTGATCTAGGAAAAGCACAGCACTGCTCTTACTTGGGTCAAAACTCTGCTACCCAGAGAGTACATATTGTTACAGGTTAGTACAATTATGGAAATGACTAAAATGTACAGTGCCTGTAGAGAGACATCAACATTCATTACAGAGAGAATGCAATCCTGGCACACAGCATTATAGCCTTTGAAGCTACTGGTCTGCATAGTCATCAGGTGCATCACTGGGTTGCTGAATACCAGATGGGCTGAGTCACAGAGTGAAAAAGAATAGTAGTACTTTTGTGGGCTTATATATTTTTTTAATCTAGCTGTAAGAGTAACAAATCAACACCCTATCATTATATGATTATTTTATGGCTGACTTTTCTTTTGTAAAATTAAGTCCAACTTTTTCACACACTTTGGCATTAATACTACTAATTTTTATCCAATTCATTGAGAAACGAGGGCTTATATGAACCATCAACATTCACTATATTAGCAATTTAAACAAGGAAATTACAGGACCAATTTATTTTTAAATTATGCTAATAAACTGTTTATAAATTTCTCTTTTATTTTTTGAAAATTAAGTTTTCCAAAACCAAATGGATCCCATTTTCAAATTATAGGCATCCTTTGGTTCTCCCCATAATTTGAAACATATTCATTTCTTAATAGTTATTGGTGGCATAGAATATGTTTTTCTACTGTATTATTCCAAAACTTACTGGTTCTGTGCACCTGGTTAGATCCTTTACTATGCACAGTTTTATAATATTCACTTAGGGGTACAAGCATACCTAAATATTGACATATTTCATCATATGAGAACTATTATTGAACATTAGCACCAAATTTATCATATAAAATTCTGTGTTGAGGAACAGTCAAATTCAGAAAGCTTTAAATTTTCTAATTTTTTGCTTCAGAGTTTGAGCTTTATCACTAATTAAAATGGGACACTTACTTCACCGACTTTAAATAGTCTTATACAAATGTAAGTCTAAATATCCACACCATGTCAGTTTTCCTTTGTTTACTCATTGTGCTTCAGTTTATACCAGAAGACTCAACCCATGCTTTTTATTTTGTTATCCAGGTCTAAAACTGTGGTCTATTATTAATAAATTAACAATCTGACTGCTCTGTGCATAGCAGTCAGTCCTCAGGAAAGCTGATTTTGTTTTTGTTTGTTTGTTTGTTTGATGTCCCTGTTCTGATTCTGACACAGTATCAGTGTTTTTATTCATTGTTGTTTTTGCTAACCCAGTAAAGACAGAGAATAACATTTTTGTGAAATGCTTTTGACTTCAGCAACTCATGAGAGTCTTGGGGCTGCTCTAATTTGAGAAGAACCAGATTAAACACTTTAAACAGTTTAAGTATCATCAAAAACTTTCCATATACTTCCAAATTTATTTAAAGTAAATTTGACAATTTTTAAACATACACTCACTCACTTAATGTTTCAGTAGAAAAAAATTTGAACAAAAGAACACTTTAAAGTTATTCTAAGAATTTCTAAAATCACACCCATGACATTAATACACATACGACAGAAAACACAAGCAAATATTAGAATATGTATTGTTTTCCATACCTCTTGACTTATTACCTTTGAATTTGTTCCTTCCTTACATAGCATGTGTTTCTTTGGTTGGCTGTTCTTGAAAATGATGCTGGGATGAAAACTCTGGAATCTTCTCGCCGAGATACAAAACAGATGAAAGACAGACACTCACCCTCCTGTTCCTAAGATTTAACCCTTTACCTCTGACTCAGCCATAGACTACAGCGTCAATCAAAAAGGCTCTTGCCTGGAAGTTAGTCGCATGTCATCTTTCCTTAGCCAATCAAAAGGCATGATACAAACAACAGCTGCTCAACTGAGACATTAATCTAGTAACCTGAAGTACCACTGTCAGTACTTGTGGCTCTTTGCCAGATGGATCCAGAACAGAAAATAACCCGTCTAGTAACTTGTACGTCCCACTGTCATTACTTGTGGCCCTTTGCCACATGGATCCAGAATAGAAAATAACCTATCAGGTTTTACAACTTGAAAACATTGTACTCATTTTGGTGGGTTATATAATTTGTCCAGTCCTGAAGCTCATCAAAAGCAAAACTGATCAAAGTGAGAAAAAGTGTCTTTATCTCTGGAAATATTTTTGTTCTCTTTTTATATGTCCTTATGTTCCTAAAGAGAATCAGCAAGGTAGCTATGAGATGCAGCACCTTGATATTGGCTACATTTTATTTTTTTATAAATTTTCTTTACTCTTGAGAATTTAATATATGCATACAATGAAGCCTAATCAAATCCATCCCCTTCTTCCCTATAAAACTCCCACATATCATCCCACTATGTCTCCTCCCCAACTTCATGTCTTTTATACCTTCTTAGTAACTCACTAAATTCAATTAGTGTTGTCCATGTGTGCATGGTGGTCGATCCATCCACTGGAGCACAGAAAATCTACCTGCAGCCACACTCTTTGCCATTGGGCATCTATTTATAACAATGAGCAATAAGTTTCTTCCTTTATGAACAGTTCAGTCTGTGGCATGGCACAGACCACCATGAGCACCAACAACTTGTAGGCTTGAGACGATATTTGCTTTACATAAATTAAATGAATTTGATTTGGCATCTACTTCAAAAGGACATTAAACCAATATCCCAAGGGAAAATGTGACTAGACCTTGACTTTAAATTTAGCTAATTACCAATGAAGATAATCTTAAAGTATGGTCTACCATATCATCAGTGTCTCTCTTGTAATGGTGATTTAGCTAGTACTTGAAAGATGAAAGAGATGAGTCATAAGACACCCCAAATTTTTCATTATGGTGCAGCCCTTGAAGATCTTTGCCAATCCTCCATCTCTGCCCTCCTATGAAATCTTGCAAACTTTCTGGTTATGGCTTTCATGTATCTGCTTTGTCACATTTTGTCCAGTCCACTTTCCTTGTTTAAAGTGTCATCTGTATGTTTGTGATTATCAGACAACCATTTTCAATCCTGATGTCTCCCCGGGCTCTAGGCTTGAATAGCTAAATTTCACACTACATTTCCACTTGTGTTTCAAATTGTACCTTGTAATTCATGACACTGATTTAATAGTTAATTATTGTCTCTGGCAATCTCACTTCTTTCCCCTCCCGCTTCCCAGTTTCAGGAAATTACACTTTCCTTTCCCATTGGCCATAGCAAGAGAATCTCCTGTCATGTGGGTGGAGAATCTCTGCAAGAGGTTATCTCAGTGATGGAGAAAAAACATTTTCACATGCGGCCAGTAAAAGGACAGACTCTTCCCCAAGACTTCTAAGCTTTAAAGGTGACATAAATCTCTGTAAAGCCTGTTCTTCCTCCTTTTATTGTATATTTCCTTCCTTCCATCTCACACAATTCACTCCAAAATGCATTAATTACTTGGTGCTAATAACAGTAGCTATATATATGAGGCAGCCTAGAGTCTGCAGGATAAGTAAGGCATCTACACAGAAGATGGAAATAAATATGTGCATGCATACATAATGATATATATATATATGTGGCTAGATTGCATTATTTAATTCTATTCACTGAGAGGGCTTTAGAGCCAGAGAACCACAGCATGTAACACTTGTTTTTTTTTTTAAACATTTCTTTCCACCAGAGTTCTTTGAAGATAAAAGTTCATTCTAAGGATGAATCAAAAATTACAAATGAACCTGGAACATTTTTTTCTGCTATGGAAACAATTAGGCAATTTGTCAAAAATGCTTTATCATAAAGGGATTATCACTGAATAGTTTCTATATCAATGTAAACAATAATACCATATTGTTATCTATTATATAAAACTAGGAACCAGAAAAGAATATTGATATAACTAACAACTGAATAAAGAAATGGGGAAATGTGCAAAGGGAATGGTACAATTAGAAAAACCAAGTCCTGGCATCCATTTAACCAAAATTGCTTTAGATACACAGCATTATTGAATGCTACAGAAGGCAAATTAGATGTCTGGAGATAACTGATTACTCAAATAGGCTCAATCCCACACAAAAATACTTGTCGACCTTTAAATGTTATAAAGGAGAAATGTGGCAGGCTACCTTCTTTAAAAAATGATACAAATCATCAGCCCCAGAAATGGGGCAAGATGAATAGTGCCTTAGGGTGTAAAGAAAAGATGGTGGCATGATTTTTGTGAAGTTTATGTCCAAGATCGCAAAGGATGAATGAAATTGAGAGACACCGTGCAAAATAATTGACTTCTAGATTACAAAATTATGACAGTCATAAAAGCTGACGGAAGATGGCAGAAGTCCTCCTGTCTATAATACATAACCCTGGTGTTTTTGTTAGGAAGAATACAGCAGGGCATGCAAATCAGGAGAAAGTGCTACAGAAACATTCTTGACTTTGATGTTTTCTCTGTAATAGGTTGATATCTTCATAGGGCAGAAAAGGGACCTCTAAGTATACAAATAATATGAAAAAAACAAAGTTCTGTTAGTAGTCTTACACCTTTTCTTCTAACTTTGAATTTATTTTTTTCAAAAAGTAAAAGAAAACTCTTATAATGAAGATGACATTGATGGCAAAACCATATTTCTCCACTTATTTCCCATAACAGAAATGAAGGAAAGATCATTTTCAAAGTTCAGGGAAAAGAACCTCCTTGGTTTACATTTGCTGCAAATTGGATCCTCTCCAATTTCTTTAAAGTAATTCTCATGATTATATGTTTATTGGACCACTCAATAAATATTCTTGCTGTATTAAAACTTTGATAAATATTTATTCATATTGAATTTTGTAACTCTACTATATTTATAGAACTTACAGATGAAAGTTTGAACATACTATTTTGATGTTGCTTGAGTCTTTTTGAACTTTGGTTTTTCTGTGTTTCTTCAGTAATGTTAACTCATTAACTAGTGAACAGTTTCTAGAATACTTAATAATTTACTTGATATCCCATAAATATGGTAAAGAAGAGATGAAGGTAAAGGAAGTGACCATATGTTGAGATTCAGTTGTAGACAGTTTCTTATATTTCTGTTTGGGGAGATCTTGTACAGACAATGTTTGCTTCCTACACTCAGGCATGAAAAGAAATATGGCTGCTTATCTTTTTCCATCATAGGCTTTATCTTTGTCTGCTGTTCTTTCTCCTTGAGTGACATGTAATATGAAGTAAAGACATATGTCTTTCTTTTAGACTTCCAGTGATTCACTCTCCAACTGACTTGAGTAGTTCCATGGATTCAAAGTTCAGTTTACCTCAGGGTTGGTCTCTATGACTCTGTTCAGGAACAGGCCCATTTGATTACGATGTTCTATTGATTTTTGTGATCCCTCTGTTCTCTTCTCCAAGACAGTACATTGATCCATGGTCAAATATTGTTTGTAAGGCCCTTGTTAGTCAGGGTCTCAGAGTCATAGGACATACACTTCATCTTTCTGCATCTCTGGTCTGGTCCTTGGACTTGTCAACACTGAAGTGTTATGGATACCTATCTGGTGCTCACCATGATTCAGTTGTGACCATTTGTTTCTCTTGAAAGTCTCTTCTTTCTTTACACAGTTTAAACTTAGGCTTCCATCAGTTTCTGAGCCCTCTAAGCAACCCATGATTTTCTTCTGACTTACAAAGGAGCAGCTCCCCACCTTCCTGTAACTATACATACATACACATATGCACACAGCACGTTCACACATGGGATCAGGCTGCACACTTCTCTGTCCTGCTTTCTTCCCCCTTGGATGTGCTACACTATCTCCACAGTATGCTTGGCAAAGCTGGGTGTGCAGAGCTTCACCTAGCTAGCACAGCTCTCCTCACTTATCACATCTCCAGTGTTCTTGGGCTCTGCCAAATCATTTTCCACTTTTCTCTCACTCGTTTGAAATTCCACCTCAAGAGAAAGCCTGAAGAGGCACCTTACTTCCCATGTTAACTTCTGCTTTTCTCTTTCTCCTCACACAGCAGTAAAGTGGAAGGAAGGCCTATGTCTTCCTTTTTCCAACACAGATTTACCTTCCACAAGACAGTAATTCTGTTTTGAAGAAGAAATGTCCTTTTATAACTATGGTAATAATTCAATGATCTTGCCAGGCTACACATATAAAAATGACACTGTTTATAAGTCTTCATTTTTGGATGGGCAAACCTTAGGTATTAAAATTTCTTTATCACTCAAATAAAAGTTAACCTTATTTGAGATTTTAAAAGCTGTATCTACAGAGAGATGATTTGGTCATTAAGAGTACTGGCTATTCTTCAAGAAAACCTATGTTTGGCTGCCAACACTAAGCTGAGTGTCTCACAACCACCTGTAATTTCTTATCCAGGGAATCCAGGACTCTCTCCTGGCTTCTATTAGTACTGTACACACATTCACACACATGTACTTACACACATACACATGTACATACATACATACACACACAAACACACATACCCACATTCACACAAGTTCATACAGGCAAACACAGATATTTGTACTCATATGCACATAGGCACTCACATAAATAATAAAAATGAATAAATAATTTTAAATTTCTATCATTCTTTTACAAAATTTTCATTGTAAAGATCAATATACTTAGAACAATAAGGGTTGCTGATACATAAAAGAATATAAAAAGTGTGTTAATTTTATTTATAAATATTATCTTATTACATATATGCCATTATCCTATATTTCGCATGACATTGTACATGTTGACAAAGAACCATCTGAATTGAATCTCCTGGAGAACTTAGAAGTACTAGATGTGGTCATTTGTGCTTTCCTTTCCATTTTTTTATTACCCTATCCTGTCTATGGCACAAGATAAGCACCTTCATCTGAACTCTATGTGCCTCTAGGGATGTATGTTCAATTATAGTTATCATTTTACATCATTATAGTCCTAATAATTCCCAATAAATAGATCTATAGAAAGCAGTGAATATTAATTTGAATATCTTATTCTACCACTCATGATAACTACCCTTCATCATTCACTATTAAAAAGCAATTGTGCCTATTATAAAGTTTACAAAGCAATAAGTCCCCATTTAGTAATGTGTGCATAAGAAATACATTTTCAGATCATGATATGGAATATAGCACTATAGTCTGTGTTCAGTTAGTTCACAAGAAAGAAAAAAGGCAAGAAAAACAAAATACAAGACTGACACTTTGAATTTTTCCCAAATCATGACCTTAGGTAACACTGAAAGATTCTTCGAGAACTTCACAACAGTTCTCTTGTGATGAAATTCTTTATGACATACAGTCTTATCAGAATAGCTGAAAGACAGGTCATCACTTCCCTCCTTTTCTCATTGAGAAATTAGGTTGAGCATATTCAAACTATTGAGAGAGCCGAAACTGACAGATACATTTAAATAAGAAAAATACTTTTAACAACTTAGATCTTCTATTCTTAATAAAGAGACTATTACAATGAGATGAAAACTGCCTATCAGTTAATGTCATATATCACATTATATCAAAATTAATTCATGCCAGAGCACACTCAGTGTTATGATTATCCCCCCTTTAAAATATGAAGAAACTATTCTTCAGAGAAACTAATGAACAAATTCAACACCATATAGTATGAAATACAGCCAAGATCTTAAATTAGAATGATTTTTCTGTTACATAATTTTAGTTTATAATCTGGGGAGAATGCTCTCCTCTGTAGAGTTTCTTGCAAGTCTTTTCTCCATAATTTGAACAAGGGCTGTGGAATACCAGGAGATGCCATTATGTCCTTCAAATCTACAAACATAAAGATGATTAGGAAGCAGCTGATAAGTGATGATTCTCTAGATATGTGGATTCTAGACAGAGAGGATTAAGTTAGTCTTGGACTCACCACCATTTTCTGAAAACTAAGTTTCCAGAATTCAAATGAGTCTCTTGTCTAAAAGGAGATTCTGTCCTCATAAAGAGAAGAGATTGAGATTTAGAGCAGGACTCAAAATGGAAGCTATTTCACAAGCTTAAAAGGAATAAAACTAAACAATATGAACAGGAAAAGGAAATTCCAAGACACAGTTCCTAAAACACAAATAGACTGAGTCCCTGTGATAAATAGAGAAGCAAAAAGAAAGGGAATAGAGTAACCATCCTAGTGAGAGTTGCACTCTAGAGAAAGGCAAGGTCTTTATCAGCGCCATGTGTCAGTATAGCATTTACCCAAAAACTCTTGTCTGTCTTAGCAGGACTGAGGAAGGCTTGTGACTCCTGACTCATAGCACTTGAGGATGCAGCCAAGACCCAGGGGACAAGAAGAACAGGATTCGTCACTCTGATTCAGACATATTTACTCTATCTGCATGTGCTGTCTCAGTTATGTTTTCTTACTCTCTTAAAAAATATTGCAGACCACAAGAATGGAGGTGGCGGGTCATTATGATGTTGGAAAGAAGGTATGATGACAGAGAAGGAACTCTTCCTGAATGTGTGGCTTTGTGTCTATTTGAGAAGACAAAAGTTTGGAGATGGAGGCCAACCAAAAATTATGTTTGAATCTTTGAATATTTAGTTTATCCTGTAAAGGGTGTTGGGCTACTATTGTCTACATTTATGTGTTTATGGTGACAGACCAATGAGTATAACTTCTCTTTAAAATGATCAAGATACCCACATGTCGCATGTATATCTCTATATTTGTGTGTGTGTGTGTGTGTGTGTGTGTGTGTGTGTGTGTGTGTCTCAGAGAGAGAGAGTTGAAGAGAGGGGGGAAAGAGGGATGGAGGGAGAGGGACAGAGAGTTGAAACATAAAATTTATATACAGCCTAAGATGTTCCCAAATTTAATATATATATAACAGGATGGCCTCAAACACACAATCCTCCTAAGTCAACACTGGTTATACATAGATCAGGTTAGAATAGGGGAGAGAATTTGGGGTAAATTATGTACGAATAGAGATAAGAAGATTTATCAATTAAAATATAATATTCCCAACTGTATTTGAATTTAGGTAAATAGATTTTAGTTCTAGTCCCATGCGATATTTCTCATACCCCATCTCGCTAACTATAATGTCCAAACTTGAAGCCAGACACTTATTTTTAAAGATATTTAGGGAAGGATTAAGTGAATTTTTTAGTGTAATTCAAGTTTACCTGAATGTTACATATTTTTTACTTGAAAAATCTTGAGATTTTACTCCAGAGTATGTGGTTTGCCTGTGAGTCTATTTTTCTATATTTGTATTAACATTAGTCAATGTTTGTGTTCACATGTGTGTGCCTGATTGTGGGTATAGAAGGGAGAAGAGAGAGACTAGATGATTTGGAGACTGAATAGTAGAAATAAGAAAAGTTGTATACCTTATGTTTCCAAAAATAAATACATAGACATTTTTCTTGTATTAAATACATTATTACATAAGTTTTACTTTTAAAGTGTTGATATAATAACTCAAACTGCAATCCCAGTCATTGGTAGACTGAGGCAAGAAAATCTTTAGCCAAGGCCAGCTGTTTGCTTGTTTGTTAATCTTTTGTTAGAGGCAATTTTATTTTTAAAAGCTAAGGAAATAAAGTCTGAACTTCAATTATCATATATCAGTATCAATTCATTTGCAAGGATTCACCCTAGGAAGCATTATAAACCTCAGTCAGCACATTTACTGAACATCCTGTTGGCTGGCACAGTTTCTCAAGTTTGGTTTTTTATTAACTGTTGCATTTTTGAGGAATAAGTACTGGTCAAGTATTTCTTAGACTGTCTCTTGGGATTCCCTGCTGTTATCTTCTGTATTGAACTAAACTAGAAAGTCTTGCTGAGTCTTACTAATGGAAGCCAATTTTGTATATTCCTTAGATTCTTGAGGATGACTTTCCTTTCTGTAGGATGCTCCTCATTGTACGTCAGAGGATTGCCTGGTATCCACCACTGATGTGGGATTCCCCTCTGTATGCTATGAATATGTTTTATTACCACTGGTTATTAAAGAAACTGTTTCTCTCCGTTGTAAAAGGAGTGGGCTGTGTTCCTGGTGCCTGGCTAGCTTAGCCCCTGAAATAACCACACAGAAATTATATTAATTAAAACACTGCCTGGCCCATTAGTTCTTACTTCTTACTGGCTAACTCTTACATATTTGTTTAACCCATCTCCATTAATGTGTATTGCCACTTGACTGTGGCTTACCAGTATGAGTCTAACCAGCATCTGTCTGGGAGAGGAGAGCCATGGCATCTGCCACACTGCTTTCTTCCTCCCAGAATTCTGTTCTGTCTACCACGCCCTTCAAAAGCCAAGGCAGGTTTCTTTCTTCAACCAATGGAAGCAACACATAGAAAGAAGATGCTCCTACACCATCTCTCAATGGCTTAGTAGAGTAAAGCCAAACATAAAATCCGAATAGAGATACAGAAGAAAGTAGGTGAGTCCAGGAGATACCATATAGCTGCTAAAGGAGACAGATGCTTCAGAACCTTACTGGTAGGCCACAACCTCATGGTGATAAATAGATTGATAGAAATAGGTTAAGTTATCTTAAAACTAGCTAGAAAGACATATAAGCTATGGGTTGAACATTAATTCATGGGTTGTAATTAATATAGTTTCTGTGTGATTATTTGGGTCATGGCAGCTGAGATACGAACGAGCAGTCTCTGTCTAGGATAAACCATTAAGCTTGAGTTTCAGATGCTGGAAGAGTGCTTGTTGATGCCTTAATAGTGGTAGGCCTGCTTTCTTGGTACTCTACCAGCTTGACCAAACAGCTCTATTGAGTTTCTGCTCTTGGGCCATCATGATGTTCTCAAGCAAGACCTGAGTATGTTGTCTCATTCGTTCTGCTCCAACTCTCACAACCCATCTGAAGTCTTCCTGCTGCCTTTGAGATACTAAAGGCTCATTGGCTTGTCCAGCTAGGCCTGGGAAGCTGCAGACTCTGCATGGAAAAGTGCCAAGTCTCGCTGACCTTCATTCATCCAAGAGCTTGTTCCATGCAGCATGCTTGACACTGTGGTTGATTTCTCTGTTGAAGGTCTGGCTTCCTCATAGCTGCTACATGGACCTATTGGAGCAAACCTGAACTATTTCATAGATGGTGTACCATGAGATGATTTTTTTTCTAATTACAGAAGGAAGAAGATAAATGTGTCTGCCTCTTTCTCCCTGAGCAGACTTTTCAGAAACAGTATCTCGTATAGTCTCCAAAGAAAACCCAATACCTTGATGTCAAGGTCCAGTGAAGTTGGTGATATAACCCTTGTATATACTTTTTAATCCCTGATTTTCCTGCTCTCCTTTCTCAGTCTTTCCCAAGAATTGCATAGCTAATAAAATTAGAGTTTTTTTTTTTAATTTTCTTTTCTTCTCTTACTAAGACATCCAGCAGAAGATGGCTGTGATCTGAATACTCACTAGCCTCAGGGTCCATTTATAGAGTCAAAAAGATGTTTATCATATTAAAAACAATTTGCAAAATCTCCAAATTATGGTATATAAATCTTTTTAGACTGATAGTTAATTGTTAAAAGGCAGAAGAAAATAAAAATGAAGCAGAATTCTGAGCTACAAGAGAGAAGAGCTTGTCAGGTCAGTTTCTTTCCTTTCTAAATTTACTTTTATACATGAAATAATCTGCAAACCCTATTTTTGAAAATCAAGAGAAGTCTTTGTGACGGCTGACAAACAGAGGAATTCTCAGGTCTTTCTTTTTACAGAAGTTTCTGGAGGACTGCACTCCTTAAGAGTTTTGTTGTCCATTAACTGAGTTGACCTGGAAAATAGAGAATGGAAAGTGCCTTTCTATAGCTCCACATTAGACAAAATCCTCATATGTCTATAAACCTTTGAAAATGTTTAAACTCTAAACCCGTGTTCTCCCAGGGAAGTTATCACAAGGATAATCCCTTGTGATACTAGAATATAATTAAATGGTTAGAGTACTTCCTGTTCTTCTAGAGGATCTGAGTTCAATTCCTGACAGCTCATAACCTCTGTATCTAAGGGAATCTGATGCTCTCTTCTGACTTCCATGGTCACTGGCATACATGTGGCATGTAGGCATAAATGCAGGCAAAACATCATGCACATTAAATAAGCAAGTAAAATAATTAAATTAAAAAAGAATACAAATTCACTAACTGATGCTCTGTTTATCACAGAACAGGACACAGTGTGTGCGGGCGGGAGGGGGGGCAGAAATATCTTTAATAAAAGATAGACTTTGATTAAAACTGATAAGAATGTTCCTAAAACATTTTGGATCACAGTTCCGGTTTAAAGAAATGAAGATCAGAAAGAAAATTTTCCCTTTGACTGTTTAGCTCTTTGGTGTGACTTCTCTTCACTATCACAGTTTTCTTTCTTTTTTTTTTTTATTGAGAATAGGAAAAAAAAAGTTTCCTCCTCCTCCCAGCCTCCCATTTCCCTCCCCCTCCCCCCACTCTTCTCTCCCTCCCC
>NW_026067949.1:39473581-39500163 GCF_014885135.2 Alexandromys fortis
TAGGATAGGGTCATTTCAGGTTCCCTATCCTCAGCTTCCCAAGGGACTAACTGGGGACATCGCCTTGGGCTCCTGGGAGCCACTCTAGGTTCAAGTCTCTTGCCAACACTAAGGTGGCTCCCTTAACTAAGATATGTGCTTCCCTGCTCAGGGGAGGATTGGGGGATCTTGGGGAAACACTATCACAGTTTTCAAGTTTAGAACAGAAGTTTGATATTCCTAGAGAAGACCTAAATCCTCATACTTGGGTTGCAGCGCCCTCTGGCGTAGAAAATGATGAAACTTGGGTGTGTTCGGCTTGTACAAGAAAAGACCTGATGCCTGAAGCCTGGAGCCAGAATAATTAAAGGTTTAATGTTTAAACAAACATGATACTGTACATGTAAAAAATAACCCAGACTAACACATTTATTTGTATATTACTTATATTTTTATAATTTAATATATAATCTATCTTATAAAAACTCAATTAATACCAATTTCACTAATATATTTGTAGAAAGCAAGAAATGCTAACAGGTCTATCATACACTAACATTTAAAGAGATTCTTTTACACTTTTACAGTCTTCTGTCTTGCTGTGGAATAAAAGAGTTTTTCCCAAATCATTTGATACAAAAAAAAATGTTCAAACATGTTTCATGTGTGATTCTATCCACATGACCCCGTCAGTATGGATGGTTCATCATCTTCAGGAACAGCTCTTGTTAGCTGAACTGTGGCTTAAGAAGTGTGCCATTTACTCATATCATTGTATACCAAAGACTTTTTGTTATAAAGTAACCATTCTCATTGTGGAAAATACAGCAGCCTGAAGAAAATAATTAATATCCTGATAAAAATCATTAATAGTAATATCACTAGGATAAGCTTCAAAATAAACTTCATTAAAAAATAAACTATGCTTCTTCCCTTCTAGTCTAACTCACATTTATATAGAGGAGAGGCATGCCAAAGGGCAAAGCTATAGCTTTATTATTGAAATAATGGCACAAATATAAAAATAGCTGTATGCTTCTCCTTTTGACACATTACTTCTCCCTTCTCTTTCTTACTTACTTTAGTAAAGTACTAATACTAGACACTGACCATCGTCCCCCAGTGAAATCCACTTTAAATTTATTTGTTCTGAAAATGTGCTGTGATTCTCATGACTTATCATCTTGGTTGGTTCCCAGATCTCCCTACTGTTTATTATGTGGATACATTTTGTTCTTTCCACACTTGAAATATGAATTTAGTGCCAGGGATTTGTCCTAAGGAACTAGGTTAGATCTAAGAAAAGGGACTTTTCAAACATCCATAATCCCTGTGGTATTTTTCAGTCCTGTTTAAGTGAACTTTTAAATGTTTTTCATTTTTAATATTCAGTTTACTGTCAATAGGTAGTTTTTTTAAAGAAAACTTAAAAGAAACGTTTTTTTCTTTTTTTTAATTGATTTTTTATTGAGCTCTACATTTTTCTCTGCTCCCCTCCCTGCTTTTCCCCTCCCCCCTTCAACCCTTCCCCAAGATCCCCATGCTCCCAATTTACTCAGGAGATCTTGTCTTTTACTACTTCCCATGTAGATTAGATCTATGTAAATCTCTCTTCGGGTCCTCATAATCCCAGAGAATTTAGAAACATTGTTTTTTTTTTCCAAGATCCTTGAGATGATCAGCCGGTTTGAATGTATCAAGGCATTCTGAGAAAATAACATTTCAGAACAACAGTGAGGTGGCTACCTTTAATCATTAACTTAAACACCACCTAGAATCCTCTGAACAGAGTCTCAGTGAAGGATTGTGGGAAAGCCAGGCAGGAACTTTAAACAGCTGTTCACATCACCTCCACAGTCCAGAGCGCAGAAAAATGAATAAATATGTGCTAACTTGCTTACCTATACTCCTTGTGTTTATTTATTCCTACATAGTTTGTGGCTCCTTGCCTAGGGAATAGTGCTACCCACAGTGGCCTGGCTTTTCTCACACAAACTAATTTAAGACTCCACAGACATGGGGCATTTCCATGTGGACACAGACGAAGATACAATGTTCCACAGACATGGGGGGGTGTCATTTCCAAGTATAGATTTCTTGACAGTATTAGGCATTACCCAAAGCTATAAGAAACTTTCACTCTTTTAAGAAATCAAGTAAGCAAACAAACAAACAAAAATAAAAATCAGACCAAAACAAAAAATACACAAAAGGTGTGAACTGTTCAACATTCTTGTAAGAGCTGCTTCCTTACCAGGATTCTGTGACTGATTGGCATAAGACAAGATGGACATTATTTTGTACCTTTGGGGAAGGCTTTACCTGCAAAGTTATGGCAACAGCTTCCTTTATAGACAGACCATTAACTGGGATAGGGTTTTAGAACTGTTCCTTGAAACACAGCAATAACTCAACAGTTCTTAAACATTGTTGTTTAATTTACTGTTATGCTGACAGTGAATAATAGGATGTGGTTATAATTATGACATATACTAAATATCAAGATAACCATTTGAAAATTTATATACCAAAGCTACTTTAAGAGAACTGGTCTTTGAACAGTTTAAGGAACTGGAATTATGTATGACATATGAGAATGAAAATTACCACTTAAAAGTAAATTTATATCCTGGGTGTGATGGCACACACCTGTAATCCTGTACCGAAAAAAATATGCACATTCATAAAACCACTATTTAGGATTAAAAAAAAATCAGTAAAATACTTTCTCTTATGGGATCAGGAATATACAAGCATAGTGGAAGCACTTGCTTAGCCAATATTTCAACAAGAAAGAAAGAAAGAAAGAAAGAAAGAAAGAAAGAAAGAAAGAAAGAAAGAAAGAAAGAAAGAAAGAAAGAAAGAAGGGAGGGAGGGAGGGAGAAGAGTTTTTCTTTTCTAAATCCAGTCTAAGTTTTGAATCTTAAGTAAAATTTTAAAATCTTGTAAAAATCACTCTTTAGAATTGACTAAGAAATACTTGAATGCCTGGAATGTTAAATCTGATTAACCCCATTGGGAAGAGTAGCTCTCTGGGGATCAACAGCTCTGGAGATGAGCCTGAAGCAGTCTTTAGTGTCCGTATGTCCTGGAATCTGAGGCTTTGACACCCGTCTCTGCAGTTTTTTAAAGAGTCACTTCTTAGATTAATAAGGAGCTGAAATTCATCAGGAAGATGAATGACCACGTTACCAAGCCCAGAAGACTGGAGAAGTCCCTCCTAGGGTAGTGTGTTCACGTTCAAGTGGGACTAGAAATACTGCCCTCCCTCGCTTCCACAAGAGGAAAGATGAACTAGTCTACTTAATAACAGAACTACTAAGTAAACACACACTCAAGTCAACTGTTAATGAATAAAAAAGTCTTCATTTTCAGTTGTTTTAATTAGGATATAGCATACATTTTTATTGATTTTGGATGGTTTAAAAATATATTACACATAGAGAATTTCTCCAGAAATTTGTATCTATGCTGAAGAATTTCTGTACTTAAAATGTACTTTTTCTCTCTGGTGGTGAAAAACTTAACAATGATTGTGGTGAATGCCTCAGTAAAAAGAGGCTGTAATTCAATACCTTCTTTTCAGACTAGTTAAGGTCATAACCACAGCCTTCCACAAAGCTCTGACATGAAAGTAGATCCAGCATTTTCCAACCCGATCTTTGGGAGACACCGGTCTCTCATTATGCAGTCTGATAAATCACCAGTCAAAGACATGCTCCCATAGTTCTACAAGTCCACATGATAATCCAATGTCGTGGTGAAATAGCAGTAATGTAGGCTGACAAGCCAGGAAACAGAGAGCATTTTAACAGTATTTAGGTGGGAGTACTTTTTGACTAACAGCTTCCTAGACCAACAAACTCAAGATTTCTTATTTTGTTTTGTTGAGTTTTCCTAAAAGTTTATAAATATTCCCTTAGGGCTACAACTCTTTCAAAATAGCCATTATACACATTTAAAGAGCATGGGAAACATTAGATGACGGTGGCTCCATGGTTAAGAGCCCTGGCTGCTGCTCTAGATGACCAGGGTTCAATTCCAAGCACCCGCAGGATGACGCACAAAAATCTGTAACTCCAGTCCCAGAGGATACAGCACCCACTTCTGACCTCTAGGCATGCATTCAGTGCAGGGGAAAACATCCATACACATAAAATAATAATGTTTGAAAGAGAGCTGAGGGTTTGCTCAGGGATTAAGCACTTGCCATGGAAGCTTAAGGGCAGGAATTGGCATCCCCAGGATGCATATAAATACCTGGTAAGCATAGACACCTTCTGTTCTTCCATCCCCGGAATACCAAGGCAGGGATCCCACAAGCAACCTCACTAGTAAGACAGAGTGTATTTAAGAGCTCTTGGTTTGACCAAGAGCCTGTCTCACTGAATATGGTGAAATTATTAGGGTGGTTCTTAATATCAAATTGAGTACACATACATGAGTGTGTACATGAATACATGAGCACAGATACACATTAACACACATGCAAAGACACAAAATGGAAAAAATAAAGAAACGAACGTTAAATAATAGTCACAAGTATCAGGCAACAACGCTCTGCATTCAGTACTAGTAGCTGATTTCCTACTAGATACCAGTCTTGGAGGCAATCCAGTCACGGTAGGCAGTCACTCTCGTATAGACCCCTGGCTTGTTGATTCTGCCACATTCATGTCCCCAGCTCACTATCCCAACAAGGTACCAAATATCTCGAGAATTGGGGTGAACTAGTGGTCCTCCAGAGTCACCCTAAATAAAGCAAAGAGCATCTATTATTTTGACAGGTTCATCTCAGACAGTTTAGCTATACACAACTATGTTCTGGATGAAGTGTGAATTACTGATGCATCATCAAGATCATGGAGAGGCATATGATATAAATCCCTATACACCCTTTACCTCAATTAATACTGATCAATTATTCTCTGATTTACTTTTGTGAATACAAGAATTTAAAAGTATGATCTGAGTAGTTACAAACTAGTTCTGGAGAAAGTTTTTAGGAAATTCATTTGAGTATGCTTGAAATTCAAAGTTTTGTATCTGAAAAAAAAGACATGGCTCTAGCCATGAGGGAGATAAGAAAATAAGAGTAATTTGGGGATGGCCTGACAATATTTAAATATCTCTGAGACTTGTTTTTTTTTCTGATCTGTGGTTAAAAGGATGTATTGTGATTTAGGACAACCAAAATTGTGCACAATTTTCCCACCTAGTAGCTTTGTGACAATAGAAGGTATTTAATGTCGCTTTACCTCTATTTCCTGAAAATATAAGGTACTTAATGTCCCTCTACATATATTTCCTTATCTATGAAATGAGAATAACAATTCTTACATTATACAGTTACGGTGAGAATTAAATTAATATTTGTGAAGGACCTAGGACAGAACTCAACCCGGAGAAAATCTATCACCAGTGTTTATTGTACACTTATAAACTTGTGCTGCGTATAGGAAGCCATTACTTTAGACGGTCACCAACAGGGCTATCAAAGCACTACTAAATGAAGAACGGAATGATCTCCATAATGATGCTCTTCAGAGCATGATAACAGTTGTTTATACATTATGTGGTCCTTGTGAATAATTTCCAGTCTTACCTGGCAAGCATCGATATTGCCTTCCATGTAACCAGCACAGAGCATTGTGTCCTCTATCCTGCCATTGTAAGCTTCTTCGGCATTGCAAGTGTTGGTGTCAATAATTTTAACAGATGCTTTCTGAAGTAGCAATGGGGATTCACCTAAAGGAAGCCAGCATGATTAACATGGTCAGCAAACAGGTGCCAAAGACCTGACCAGCCTGGACACTTGCCTTTTGTTAGGATAAACACACACGCGTGCAAGCACACACATTCACACTTTTCTCTCTCAAATTAACAAAAAAGTATTCAAAATATTCACTAGAAACACCTTTCACCTGTTGTCAATTTTTTTTTTTCCTTCTTACATCATTGGTCCAGAAACGTTTCTATAGGACAGAGAGTTTCTACTCCTAAAGTGGTCACCTTTGAATGTTTCAAACCAAAGCGGCCTGTAAGATCCTGTGTAATATTCCCTGAGAGACGACCTGAAGGGATTGTGCATCCAGAGATAAAAGGTTGCCTAACACGCTGTGCTTAGATTGTTACATGCTCACATTGCCCCTGTATCTTGGGCTGTGTGCTGCCATTGGACTCACCGTTGTGCGAAAGTGCTCCCCAGCCTGTAACAACGACCCCTTCCCCCGGTGGGAAAATCTGCGTGGCTTCCGGAAGGCAAACCCGATGTACATCGTTCTTGAATACGACGTTCTCAGTGAGCACGACAACCGCAATATCATCATGATGCTCCCCCTTAACATAGTTTTCATGGATAATAACTTCTTGAACGTGATGCTGCATGTAGGGTGGAGTCACTTTAGTGCCAAAGCTAACGGTTAAGTTTTCTGGATTTTTTGTCCTAAGGAAACAAAAGACACATATTTTTGTATTTATTTTAAAATGACATAAATCCTGTATTTTATAGCATATAGTAGAAAATTTGTATCTTAAATTTGTTTTTATGGCATCAATATTTCCTTGCATGATAGCCCATTGCAGTGATGCAGGCTGATTTTTTTTCATTTTTTTCTGATTTGTTTTGATGTGTATGAATACTTTGCTTATATGTATGTCTGTGTACCACAAACATACCTGGAACCCTTGGAGATGAGAAGAGGTTATTGGATCCTCTGTAACTGTAACTATGGGCAATTGGGAGTGACCGTGTGGGTGCAACTCAGGTCCTCAGCAAGTGCTCTTAACTGCTGATCCACCCCTCAAGCCCCATATAATCTGATTTTTTTTTAAATTCATTTTTAGAACTTCTTGCTTGAATCTCTTCACAGCACACTAGATATGGGGATATAGTCCTTGCCTAAAAGAAGCTTAAATTAAATGCAAGTTGTAAGTACACACAGATAATTATAAATGCTTAATATTTATGCCTGTAATAAATGAGATCAATAAACCTGGGAATATAAATCTGAATGATTAAGAGGAAGGAAATTTCTAGTGTTAGAGAAAATAGCATTTTAGACTCATTCATATTTGCCTAAATGACCAAAAGGCTTGGGTAGCTATGTGATGTGTAGAGGGAGAAAAGAGATACGATGTGATATTTTAGCAACTGCAAGTGGTTTGGGATCTGAAGTATAAAGTGATGAGAAATAAGTCTCGTGAAAGAAAATAAAGTTGAACGGCACAAAAATCCATAAAAATATGACGACTCTTTCTATTTTACTGGTAAAAGTAGGTAAAAATGAGTTAGGCTTACCTGCAATCTGTTTTTCAAACCTGGACACCAGTGAGGATGGAAGACAATTTGCCTAAGATAAGGACTGTCGGGATTTTTGGGTTTCTCCAACATTAGAGAACACCTTGAACTTACTTTTGAAGGCAATGAGCTGCTGTCAGCAGGAACCTTGCACCAATCAGTGATGCCCCACAGTAGTGTCTGCCATTCACTCTGAGACTTGCTTGCCATGGCCATTCTCCTTTCTGAGCAGTGGAGCCTCCCTTGATCCTGTCGTAGGTTGCTGACATTCTTGGTCGTCTTCCGCAGCCTTCAGAACACATTGATTTGGTTTCATTGAAGATAGGAAGATATTAACAGTTCAGTGCAGAGAAGGTGAGCTGGGTTTTCAGCTCTTCTGGTTTGCTTATCTGTGATACTGTCACCATCCAGCACAGGATAGGAATAGAATCATCCATAGAGGAATCACCAGCAGCCCCAGGAGTCTCACATAGTGACACTAATCCTTGGAAAATACGTAAGTTGTGGAAGGCAAGGTCATGGTTAATTTTGGGACTCTACTGCTGGCTGGATGAATTTACATTTACAAGCTACTTTTACAAGTTGGGTGAATCCAGGCAATCTTTGTGCTTCAATACCATCATCTCGAAGATAGAATTGTAATCATACCCTACTTTAGATGTGTTCTGAAGATTGAGTAAGTTATTATGTAAAATACTGTTGCACCCTGTTGTAATGTTGATTGTGTGGTTTTGATTACCTCATATTTAACTGGAAAGGGATTTGAACTTACGGTTGTTGATAATCTTTTCAGCATCAACCTTATTGATTTCTGAAATAGAGCAAAAAGTCCACAGTAAATTTAAATTGGGCAATGGAGATAGCATGTTCTACAGACCAGAGGGATCCAACAGTAATTCAGCATCCAGAATCCCATTTGAGAAATTATATTTTCATTAACTGGAGCTATAGTCTGTATCATCCAATGCCAAAAATTGGGACTATCTTCTCTTGCAAAAAGAGTAAGCTTCATAGGTGAATCTGATTCATGTTAGTATATAAATACAGATTCTAAAAATAAACAAGTATTTGAATTACAAATCTAATGTTAATTTTCATACATCAAGAAAATAAAAACAAAACACACCATCACTCAAAATGTTTACTAAGTGTGTTAGTATCTACTGTAGAATGAAAAGCCAACCCTCCTTGTTCTAAGCAACTACAAATTGTAGCATTACTAGGAAATGAATAAACGAATGAAAATCACTCTGCTCTAAGATGGCATGCCTTTAAAATTATACTAAAGATCAACTTTGTAGTTGGTGTTTACAAAATGATACAGTGACACTGCTCTCATCCAATAGATCAGCGTACCCATGAGCTTCAGAGACCCTGGATCTGTAGTCAAGGATCCTGATTGGTTCTCCAGCATCTGACGTAATATGCTTTCGATTCTCCTTCTTGTGTTTTCCTTGTTTGACCTGGGATCCTTGAACACCAGCCATATATTGGCTGTCACGCTGTTGCTGTCAGGACTGGAAAGAATTTAAAGCTTTCATACAGTGTTAAAACCAACACCTCCTCCTCTAATCTTTCCAATCTTGATTTTTGCCCCCTCTTTATGGGTTGGTGCAGTCACATAACTTCAGGTGAAGTTTTCAGTCTGCCACATGCCTACATGTGTGTGTCCACTCAATATATACAGCTATGCTATGCATTTTGGTGACTTGCAATTTTATATATCTTTCAGAAGCAGGACTAGACTAAGATACCAAGGAAAGATGATCACAGAAGAACGGAGACTTATTAATGTACTCATCAATCATTTATTGAGTGATTGCTATAAATGTGCAACTCTGCTGAATTCCATTGAGTGATGACTAAGGAACAGTTCCTACCCTCAAGGAATTTTTTCTGACTTTTATGATAGAAAAGGCATATGTGGAGAGGCCTGTAAGAACTGATGCAAAAACAGTAAAGATTTATCTTTGCCATGGATACCTAGAGGAAATACGTGGGATTTTTACTTAAAGGATTAAAGGAACATTCATGGAAGAATTGATGTAAAACTGGACATTAAAGTACTTTTATTTCTATTTCATCATCAAACTGAACTTTTCATCAAGCAGATATGAGGAGAGCTATATCACAGACTAACCACGAAAAATGATATTAACTAGTATGTATTGATTAGTGCAATGTCACAGGTACTTGTTGTTACATTTATTGTTGCATATTTTGTCACCTCTATTACTTTACATTAAATCTATTATTATGAAGACAAGAAAGCTATTACTATTGATATTTCATTAGACAGAGAGGTTAACATGGTAATGTAACTCTCTTAAGGCTCTGGGGCTATTCAATTATAAAATCTGGGCACAGGTTGTCCAGTGCCTGTTCTAATGCTCCCCTTGCTACTCTTGGCTAGTCTAAGCCCACGTGTAGGGAACACTGCATTTTTTAATGGTGTGTGCAAGCCTTTTGCGACATCAAAGCCTGAAATAGGTGTGATTTCTTCTACCCCACCTAAGAAGAGCCCTAAGAACACTTCAAGCAATGTTTGACTGGTTTTCAGGTAGAAAGACTTGAAAATGAAGAATTATAAAATCTATATTTCTGATACTCATTAATAAAACCAACAATTTTGGATCAAACATTTGACTTAGAGGCCATCTAATGGTTTGTTGATACAAATACTTAGGAAATGAGAAGGATAAGTCTAATAATTTAAGCATCAATATATTCCCTTAAATCTAATAACCTCAACTATATAAGCTCAATGTTTGCATTGGTTTTATATTTAACAATTACGTCAATAGGTATGTTGATACTTATCATTGTTGGCAATAACTGTGACGTATCAGAAGGTTTTAGATTCTTTTTATCTGGAGCTCTTGAAGTATAATATTATGATGGCTTTATCTCTTTTCTGATGATTAATGATAGTTACTTACATCAATGTGATTATCTGAGAGTTGATATATTGTCTGTAAATGTTAGAATTTTGAAAGGCGTCAACCATCTGTTCAGAAAAACACAGAGTTAAACATCAAATTTCAATAATATGTTTATACTTCAAACATTTATCAAATACAAGAAAATCTAGCTTACTTTAGTCTCGAGGATTTTACTGAGGTAGTTACTTTCTGGTGATGTCTCCCTCTCATAATTTCTGTCATATGGAATATTCAGCACTTTAAAGCTACCTCGATAGTAGTAGATCTTGTTTTCTGTGAGATAAAAATGATCCAAGAAGTATTTAAATTAAAAGTACTTCAAATCAAGACACAGATTGAATAGCAGGATGCATTATGTTCATTAGATATTGAGAGCCCTTTGTGAATATTTCTGGCACAACTAAGTAGTTAAAATATTTATTGTAGGAAGTGTTTTTAAAACAGTAATAAAAAGCAGATAGGTAGATGTAGATAGATGATAGATAGATAGATGATAGAAAAAATACAAAGAAGAATAAAATTTTTATTATTTGTGTGTGCATGCACACGTGAATGATATGTGTTTGCATGTGTGTAGGTTTGTGTCTGTGAGTTGGGACATATAAGTGCCACTGCACATGTGTGAAAGTCAGAGGACAACCTCAGATATCAGTCCTTACTTCTATGTTGTTTGAGACAGGGTCTCTCTTGCTTGCTACTGTGTATGCCTAACTAGCTGACCTGCAAGGTTCCAAGGATTCTCCTGTATCCACCTCCCATATTTCCACATGAGTACTATAATTACAGATGTGTACTGCTGGATCTGGCTTTCTTTGGGTTTTGGAGTCTGAACCCCAGTATTCATAATGGGAGACAAGTTTCTTACCACCTGGGCAATCCCCCAGCCCTAGGAGAGCATCTTAATTGAAACAAAAAGAAGTATATACAATAATTGCTTCTGTTTAGAGTAACCAGTTGTCAGATTATAGATTTTTAACATTACCATTCATTAAGTATTACAACCAGATGGTATTACAGAAAAATGTTAAGGAGCACACTAATTTTTCAAAATAAATATAGTCTTACTGTAATTATATAATTTGCATAATGTTATAAATCTATTAAGAAGAGAAAACAATAAAAACTCAATCATCTGAATTGAAGGCCTATAACCAATAGGTCATATTCCCTTCATCAATTTCCATAGATACCAATCTAATGGATATACATCCTATCTTATATATTATATAGATAAAGTCAAAAGACATTTGCTATTTTAAAAAAGACAATCCCCAGTAAGAATGGTAAAGAGCAAAAAAAATATCTGACAGCAAATGCTGGTGAAGCTGTAAAGGAAAATCCTTTGATGGCGATGCAAAATGGCCCAGCAGCTCTGGAAATCAGTAAGGAAAAGTCTCAAAAATAAAAATAAAAATAAATCTACCACATGGCCTAAGCTTGACCACTCCTTGGCATATGCCCAAAGGACTCGGCATCCTACTCCACAGGAACTTGCTCAGCAGTGTCCACCACTGTATCACAATAGGTAGGAAATGGAAAAAACCTAACTGACCTCCCCCAGATGAAAGGATAATGAAAACATGGTGTATGTGCACGTGGCATACTATTCAGCTATCAGTTAAAAAAAGGAGATTGTGAAATGTTCAGATAAAGGGATAGAGCTAGGAAATATATTGAGTGAAGGAGCCCAGACAGATCTAGGAGAACAAAGGTCACATGTTCTCTCTCATCTGCAGTACCTGGCTCCAAATCTTAAGATACAACACAGTATACAACACAGGCAATTACAGATATCAAACAAGCATAGCTATGATGCCCCCATCAAAGAAGTATCTCTTTACAAAAAAATGGAAACCATCACAGAAAACTACATTTGAGTACAATGAAGAGATCAGCAGACCATGGAAAGGTCAGACTGAATGTATACATCTATACCAGAGTTTCTGCATCTGTGGCTCAGAAAATATCATGGAATAGGGTATGAAAAGGTTGTAAGGCCCAGAATATCAGAGAGTTTGCTATGAAACAGTCTTAGGAATGACCGCATATATAATCTTCACCGGTCTACATACAATGGAGTCCTAGAGCTGTAAGGAGAAGCAGACATTTGCTTCTATCACTAACCCAGAAGCTGTCTCCAGTTGATAACTACTTGTGAATGAAAGTTTAGTTTTCTCCAAGGGAATATCACTGGAGAAACAGCACTCTTAAGGTCAGGCCCATGCCCAGGGGTAGATGGCAAACACAAAATGAACTCAATAGCATCTTTGGACCCTCCTAGTCTCACAGTGTTAAGTCAAGGTTTTGTCTTTTTAATCTTACAGAGCCTTTATATAGATATTGTGACTCCTGTTTCTGTGTGTGAGCATGTGTGTCTCTGCATCTATCTATATCTTTTTGCTTTCTTTTTGGCTCTTTTTCTTGTTTATTTTATTTGTTTATTTATTCATTGCATTTTACTAGTATTTATTAGATGTCTATTTGTTTTAATATAAACAGAATATATTGCATGAAAAATTTATTTGCAATAAAAGGAAAGAAAAATGGCTGCATAAACAAGACTGGAACAATGGCAGTATCCATGGGTATATTGATCGAGGGGAAAGTTTATGGATCTCCATCTCTTGGCAGCAAAAATAATGACAGTTGGAGAGGGAGAATTAGCCTTTCCAAAGTTAAATGCTTTTGTTGTTTATTCACTACACAAAGGTCAATCCTGAAACCATATACATACCACCAACAAAAATAGACTCAGCGGGTTGTGTTTATATATTTATATATACACACACATACATACACATGTGTATAACAATAATAATCAAAGAAAAGAGGCTATCAAAGTAGGGTACATGGGAAGGGCTAAAGAAAAGCTGACTAGGAGAGGTTGAAGGGTGGAAAGGGAAGGGGTAAAGTTATATAATTCTATTTTAATAAAAAATGTATAATATTTTAATCTATTTAGAAGAATTTCTATATTACCTTTTTAAATAAACAAGTAGCTGAAATGTCAATATCTCTTGAGTTTTCTTCTTCACATGCCATAATACTTTAATTACAAAGGAACATAAATATACCACATATAGAATATTTTTTTGCTTGTTTATCAATCATCTGCTCATCTGTGTCTAAATTTATATTCATTCTTGTGCCTATGTGTATGTGAAGTGATTCTGTAGTACAACATTTGAAAATGTTAGAGATGCTTTCTTGCAGGATCCAAGGTCCCCTGGTGTAAGAAGTCCTTCTGTATTTGTGTTGCTTTTATTGATTAATGAATAAAGAAGCTGCCTTAGCCTGTGATAAGGCATAGTAGAGCTAAGTGGGGAAAACTAAACTGAATGCTGGGAGAAAGAAGGCAGAGTCTCAGAGATGCCATGGAGCCGCCAGAGGAGAAAGACTCAAACTGCTAGCCGGAACCTTGCTAGTAGGCCACAAGCCTCATAGTAAAATATAAAATAATGAAAATAAATTGATTCTAGATGTAAGAGCTAGCTAGAAATATGCTTAAGCTATTGGCCAAACATTATTGCAAACAATATAGTTTCTGTGTGATTATTTTGTGGTCTGGGCAGCAGGGAACAAACAAGCAGCTGCTAACTACAAATTGGCACCAACATGGGGCTCGAACCCCCGAGTCTCAATTTGTAGCATCTACCAATAGCTTAAGCATATTGCTAGCTAGCTCTTACATCTAGAATTAACCCATTTCTATTATTTTATATTTTACCAAGAAACTGTGGCCTACTGGCAGGTTCTGGCTGGTGCTTGGCAGTTTCCTGGCTTCTCTGTGACTCCGCCTTTTTTTTCCCAGCATTCAGTTTAGTTTTCCCTGCCTAGCTCTACTCTGCCCTATCACAAGCTAAAGCAGCTTCTTTATTCACTAAACAATAAGAGCAGCACATATACAGAAGTTCCTTCCACACCAGTCCCCATTGCTGCTATAGATGGAGATTATTCATGGGTGGCAATTACTTCTTTGTATCTTACAGAAATTGAAATAAAATCACAGCAAAAAGAAATTAATACAACTGTGTACTAACCTACTGCCAGAAAGTGAACTAAGAGTCCAATTGTTATCCCAAGGACTGCCAGCACGCCAAGCACACCAAGGATGATTACCCACCGTGGGAAAGATTTGTGGGAATTTATGACTGGTCTGCAAATGAAGGACATGAAAAATATGTCAGAAAACACTCAAATGTTTCAGATCTGTATTACTTTTCTCTTGCCACCTATCAACCCCCATGATCAGGTGCAGAGGTATTAAAAGACATAGGAGAAAAGGGGGAAGGAGATCAGCAAGACGACTCAGTGCTGCTGAGCCCCATGGCTTGAGTTTGGCTTCAGAAACCTGGATGGTGGAAGGAAAGAATTCCACCTTGCATTTTGTTTTCTAATCTTCTCTTGGAGGAGGCCACTCACTTATGTATCATGAAATGCATGTATAAAACTGCACATACACACATACTAAATAAGTAAAATATAATAAAAAAATTTAAAGAAAAGAGAACATATAGTACGTAGGAAAAAAATACTAGGAGGCCGTATGTATAACCATAGTTGAAAGAAGAGAAAAATGACAGATAAGGTTAGCCAGAATAGAAATTATAAAAATCCATGGGAATGGAACAATGGGAGCCTGAGTGATGATAACAAGAAGGGAAAGAAAATGAAGAATTTGAGAAAGATTACAGATTAAAAATATTTGCTACAACTTGAAAACTATATAATATTGGGGAGATATGTTTTAAATGGGAGTAGAAATTACTGTGGGACAATGGTCTTATACCCTGTAAAGATTGATCACTTGTATAGGTTTAATAAAATGCTGATTGGCCAGCAGCCAAGCAGGAAGTATAGGTGGGGCGACCAGAACTGAAGAATTCTGGGAAAAGGAAAAGTCAGTCTGCAGTTGTCACCTAGACATAGAGGAAGCAAGATGAGAATGATAAAAGGTACCAAGCCAAGTGGCTAACACAGACAACAATTATGGGTTAATATGTAAGATATGAAAGTGAATAAGACAGCCTGAGCTAATAGGTCAACCAGTTTATAATTAATGTAAACCTCTGAGTGTTTCTTTGGAACTGAATGGCTGCTGGACCGGGCATGACAGAAACCTCTGTCAACAGAAAATAAAGCCTAGAGAAGATCATTTGAGGATGAAAATATGTTTTTTAAACAAGGATTATTAAGGACTTACAAATGTCCAGTACACACCAGATATGTCATGTTGGTGATTAACTAAAGAACCACTGTGGATAGGAAGTTAGCAAGCATCCACATGCAGGGAGAATAGAGGTTGTGAAACTGGATCAGTGTGAGACTGTTGCACAAAGTTAGAATTTCTCTTTCCAAGGTAAGATATTTGTTTCCAGACTAACCACGATTAAGTTATCACAAGCTTTTTATATATCTTTTGAATTTTCCATTCTGAATGCTTGGTGCCCCTTAAAAGTATACATCTTTAAGAAATGTGCCTGTTTCCTGACCCAAAACATTGTTGATTTTCAGAGATTACCTCAGCTCACAAGCACTCAGCTCCCCCAAAGTGTTTCTCACTGAAGAGGTTTTGTCTCCCTCCACACCCTTTGTTTGTCTGTCTTTCATGAATTTTTATAAATTAGTACTTTTCTAATTATCTCTTAATTAGGGATTCATATTTATGTTTCTTTTTTGATTAGTTTTGTTTAGAAAACTGTTCAGAACAGGTCTCTGTACAATATGGAGACATTTAAATTTTCTATCTCATCTTGTCTTTATAACTTAAATTCTGAAAAAAAAACATAAAAAATTTACTTCTGTTTTTTATTTTGCCCAACAAAATATCTTAGTGTTGATTTAGCCTTTTGTTTGAAAGGAAAAAAATTGAAATAGCTCTCTACTCATTGATTTTACCCACTGAAATTACTACAGGGCTTTACAGTTTATTTTCTATCCGTATTCTGCCTTGATTACTTTGTATCCACTGTTAAGATTTTTTTCTGAGTTTAAGTTCTCTTTCACACATAACTCAAGGACATTACAGACTATAATCTAGCATGACTAATTAAATAAATGCTAACAATAACAAGGCACCATCTCAAGCATTCCAGTGTTAGCCAGTTTCCAATATCCAACCACACACTCTTTCAGAAAATCTTATAAGAGACACTTCAGGATGATATGGAATATAAGATGTATCTTACCATAAGAACTGCTGGTATGAACTCATGTCTTATTCACAAAGTTCTAAAACAGATTGTTATTGTTTTTTCATCTAATCTATAACCTATGGATAACTCTCAGAAAATATTGCAAATGATAAAATTTCTCTACCTGCTATTCCTTTCACTGCACCACAATTATTTTGCCACAGTCCTCAAAGTGGGATTCAACTGAGAAGAAATTCGACCTTGTCAGAATTTTAGGAAGGCAAATGATCACTTACCTATACATAGTGTGCTGATGCAGCGATTGCTGGTGTTGATACAGAGGAAACTTCTGAACTCCCTATGTGTTGATAGTGGTTCTCAGGTAAATGTGCTAGCTATGAGGATACTTGAGATTTTAAGGGTGGGTACAGTTGCAGAATGCCATTAAAGAGAAACTTGTTTAACAGGTGTGGTAACAACTGAGGATCTTCAGCTTCAAGGAAATAACAAAGATTGTCTTTGAGGAGAATACTTAGAATAAAAACAATGGGCATACCTTGGTCATCACAAAGACCCACCCCAAAGCACCAGCACACACTGGTTGGTGAGTCAGTGATGT
The DNA here is from genome assembly GCF_014885135.2 of Alexandromys fortis. Taxonomy (NCBI): domain Eukaryota; kingdom Metazoa; phylum Chordata; class Mammalia; order Rodentia; family Cricetidae; genus Alexandromys; species Alexandromys fortis. The sequence goes on from NW_026067949.1 coordinate 39,490,556, forward strand.
GACTCAGGAGCTATCCATCCTTTCAGCACAGAAACTCTCCCCAGAGAAACTAGCAAGTCTATCTGAGCATCCTGACAAATGACTCAACTCTAAGTTATCTCGTTTAAGATTAAACAGTCCTATGAGACCATAAATCATTTGAAATGCACTTTAAATTTATAGAGTCTCATAGGAATAGTCAATTTTGTAGCCTTTTGTAGGGCTGATATTACAGGTGAGTAGATTTAAAGTAACAAAGCATTTCACTTTTATGATTCTTTGCATAGAAAATGAAATGAACTAATGAGTTATCTGAGAGTTGTTTTGCTAGATGAATGTATTTTAAGTCTTTGAATGGCACACTGAGTTCCTACAAATCTAGGGGCGTCATGTAGGTATTTGTAGTATACATATCTTGATTATTGTGACAATTTTTGATGTCTTAAAGAACATACTTCTCTATCTGCTTATTAATTTAATAAATATTTTACATACTTCCTGGACTTTCATATTGTTCCCAGAAATTGTAATATATGAATGGGTGTGACGAAAGCGCTGTTCTCGCACTCTTATGCACCAATGGGAAAGATCAACAAATGTAAAATAGTGAATGTATACTTTAATACGAGATATGTAGCCATGCTAAAAGAAAATAAATAAAATGGATGGTCAAGTAGAAAGTGACAACTGAGATGGGGTGGGGTGACCATTTGTAGAGTATGTTGTAAACAAAAAATGCAGCATGAGAGAGAAAGATGCCATGCGACAAAGCTCACGTGGAGGTTTTTTTAATCTTTTAATTAACATAGAAGGGAACATAAAAAAGAGAACAGGGAACTGAGAGAGAGGCAGAGACAGAGACAAAGAAGCAGAGAGAGAAAAGGATAGAGAGGAAAAAATGGGAGGTGGGCGAGAGAGAGAGAGAGAGAGAGAGCCAGGGCTCTTTTAAAAGGAAACATCATGACTGAGACCCAGTCCCTACCCCCCCAAATACTAAAAAAAAAAAAAAAAAATCAACTGTAAGTACTTTCTGTGACAAATTATAAATGATACAATTTATGTATATATATATATAATTTTTGAGGCAAAAAGATTAAGAAAGTATATAATAGAATTATTTTCATAATCACAGTTTGTATGTAGAATAGTAAAATATTATTAAAATGTGAGATTTTCTTGCCAACACCTTAGTGACTATAAACTACAAATATAAAATATCTTTGACATCAATATCAAGTGTTCCAAAAGTAGATGCTTCTGAAATGTATTCCTACAATGGACTTAGTGGTAATAAGCTTGAACCACCACAGTAACTAGCAGATAATACTTCGGACACTTAACAACATATTTGGAAATTTTTCCAATAACTACTTTATAATATCAAAAATAAAACATTTAAAAACATTCCTCCTAATTCTTTGAGATTTTCATACGATGTAATTCTTTTATATTAACCTTAAGTCCTTCCAGAACAACCTCATCACCATATGAACGACTAGGTGTCATTTTTTTTTATTTTATAATCCATTGGATTTAGTTTGTGTTGTGCACATATTTCTGGGAACACCCACTAGAATGTGGCTGTTATCCCAGAAGCCAGATCCTTAAAGAAAACTGACTCTCCATAAACTACCAATTGCTCCCCAGTTAAGGATGGGGGTTCATGAACCCCTTCTCACTCTGTGATAGAGTGCTGATTGTCTTGATCTTGTATGCTGGAGACCAGAACTTTTATGAATTCTTGACTATAGCAGTCCTTTCATGTCCAAATGATGCTGCTTTGTTTAATCTTCCCTGATCTCTGGCTCTTACAATCTTTCTGGTCCCCCTTCCATGATGGTCCCTGAGCCTTAGGGAAGAAATGTGATGTAGATGTCCCTTTTGTGGTTAAACATTCTGCAGTCAATTATTCTCCACACTTTGAATAATTGTGTGTTTCTGTATTAACAACCATCCACTGCACAAAGAAACTTTTTTGATGGGATTGGAGAGCTATATCAAACTGTGAATGAAGAGATATAAATTTATTGGGCAGTTTAATGCTATGTCCAGTTAGCATAATTATAATAGTATGATGGGGGACTTTAGCCAATCACCTTCTGTTTAGGGTGTGTCCCCCTGGGGCCACAGAAAAACAGATAAAATACCCAGGTGCCTTTGTTTCTTCCTCTTTTGCCCCCTGCGCTCCTTCAGCAAATCCTACTGGCCTGTGTCACCACAACTGGCAGGGGAGGAGAAGAGGAGGTGGTCTGCGGGAGGAGAGGGAGCCCCCCCCCGCAAGAGAGTTTACTACACTACACTTTTGGGTGGTTAATAAAGAGCTAAGGAGTTTATATATAATTAATTATATATATATATATAGTGTAATATATAATAAAATAATATAATGGTATAATAAATAATAAATTAAATTATGTAATTTAAAAAATATACCATATGTAAAATAAATCGATCATTAAGGTAAAACAAGACTTTTTAAAAATAAAGAGACTATATTAATTATATTATTAATTAATGAACCACTCTCTATGACCCAGGGGAATTCATCAGAAAGCAATTCGAATAGTTCCTCCATACTGAACTTCAAACTCTTGTCTGTAGTCCTTTGTTGTGGAAGCTTGAGCTGACTGCAACAATTGTTCAAATGAGATGAACAGGAATTTCCTCTATGTCTTACAGGGTGGCTAAGGTTATTCAAATTTACAAACGCAACACCAGTCAGTGTGCGTGGGGACCAGCTCAATTCCAATGTTTGTAATAGAGTGTCCTACTTTAACATAGAATGGATGCTTGTTTATCTCTGTAAAGCAGTATGTTAAACTCAGCGGCAGCAACACTATCTAAACTTCAGAAACACCCGAAAGCTTCTAAAGGCACAGTTTGACTGTTCCTGCCCTTGTCCCACCAACCCAGAAAACTCTTAGGATGGGGGATGGGTAGATGGCTCAGTAGGCAAGAGTGCCTGCCTTACAAACATGAAGACCTGAGTTTGAATCCCAGATCCCACATAAAGAGCTTGTCATGAGAAGAGTCGTTTGTGGTTGTTCCCTTGTTACTTACCAGTACTATCTTAATAATCAGAAGCAGGTGTCTGCCAAGGAGAATAGTGGCCCCCAAAGCTTGAACTTGTTTACTTAGCAATACAACCAGCCAATCCCAAACCCTCCAGACAAGCTCTGCCACTGAGTGTTGGCATCAAGCCCTGCAATCTTGTTCACAGTGCTATACTTGGTAACACAGCCTATCAGGAGGCTTCAGACTCAAGTTCTTTGTAGACTTTGGTGCCAACTGACAGAAAACTATGATCGTGGAGTAAAATGGTAAGTAGATAAGAAAATTCCCTAGAAGAAATTCAATATTTCTGTTTCTTTTCAATTTTTTGAACTAAAGGAATAAGTCAGAAAATAAATCAGGAGCTCAGTGTTACTCCCAAGATTGTCATAAGGGCCACCATCTGTGGACGCCAAGGTCACTGGGAGGCTGCACCAGGTCTTTGAGAGGGAAGACGGTTCAGGTTAGATGCTACGTATTCTAAACCTTCCTGGCTTTCATTCAGTTCAGACATGATTTATAATTTATGTGTTAATAGCCTGTTATTTTAGAACACAGAGGATTTAAATGTTTCAAAGAAGAAATACGTCAATGCTTGGTCTCTTTAGAAACAGAGATTTAAGGAAGTTGAGCATGATCTTAAGTGAGGAGGGAGGGAGACTTGATCGGGGGAGGGGGAGGGAAATGGGAGGTGGTGGCGGGGAGGAGGCAGAAATCTTTAATAAATAAAAAAAAAGAAACAGATTTAATACTTTGTCAGCTAATGAAGCTATCACTGTGGAAAAATTAAAAATTAAGCCTTGTTTCTGTTCTCAGGTTCCTGAGACCAAAGAAAAGAAGGACAGCATTTTAAAAAATAAAAGTACATTATAAAATATTAGATGTGCTTTTATTATATTTTTGTAAATCATGAGAGCATCATGGGAACAGATATATAAAGATGTATATGCATAGTTAAATGTATCCTATTATGTCATTTACAGATTTAATAAATGCAGAAGGGAGCACTGTGCTGTCAGCTTCAGTAATCCTGATGCTATAAATCTATGATTGTTGGCTCTCTTTTCTGTTTATCTTTCCACCACTAAATGATGTTAAATTTTTCCAACACATGTCAAGTATCTATCTTCTATAAGATGACGATTATTTAGTGGGTTTTTTTGCATAAAAATCAAGCAATCAGAGGAAAAAAAACACAAAATATACTGTCTTAAACCATGAAGATAGAACAGCTAGTTGTAGCTAGGTTTTCACACCCATGCTTAACCTAAACAATATGCAGATCTTTCAGATCTCAGAAAGGTATAATGCCATGTGGTCGCCTGTTTGAAGGAAGATATGTAACACGCACATAGTGTCACTTCAAACTTAAGACTACTGCAATTATTTGTTCAGTGTGTGTTCTCCATCTCAGCTGTAGCTGGGACATACCTGACAGATTAGCTATTCCCTATGAATATGTGGATGTTTGTTCTCGTTACAATTAACCACAGGCAGGTACTGTTTGACTATTAACTACAGGCAGGTGCTGTTTGACTATTAACTACAGGCAGGTACTGTTTGTTTTACCAGGTAGGCTTTTCGTTTGCTTGGCTTTGCTTTTCCACACTGCCTTACCCAGAGCTGTGCAGCTCCACCTAGTTCTATTTCCTCTTTACATATTTTCTGTGCCTAATCCTTCTTCCTTCTACCTGTCTCTTTTGATGACTTGCTAATCGACATTTCCCAGACACAGCCTGATTTGTTAACTCTTGTCAAAGAAATTCCCTATTTCAGACACGCCCCGTGGATGCTGTCACGTGGAGCTCGGCTGTTTAGTCTCATCCTCAACAGGGAAACGACTACCCCAGCCAATATTTCCTTAGAGTGTTCCAATTCTATTAACACTTCATAACATGACTTTCCTAGTGACTATAAAGTAAGACCTCACGTAGAATTAACCTGCTAATGTAGTATGTAGCTTAGTCTTTCTGAAACTCGGTTATTAGTTATTAGACTTAAATGTCTTACAACCTAGATGATGATGCTGACATGGTAAAAATGGTTTCTTTAAAAATAACTACTACTGGGGCTAAAGAGAAGGCTCAGTGGTTAAGAGCACTGACTGCTCTTCCGGAGGTCCTGAGTTCAATTCCCAGCAACCACATGGTGGCTCACAACCACCTGTAATGAGATCTGGTGCTATCTTCTGACCTGCAGGCATACATGGAGGCTGAACACAGTGTACATAATAAATAAATAAATAAATAAATAAATAAATAAATAAATAAATAATAAATATCTGGTAGAATTCTGTGCTGAAAAAAATAACTACTACTTTACAGCCTATGAGAGACTGTTCTCTGGTAGCTGTGTTTGAATATTTTGGAAACTATGAGGAATCAAATGCAGCTCATCTAAGAGTGGTTTCCTTTCGGGTGGCTCTCTGCAGTCAAAAGCAACAAAGGAAATCCTTTTTGCAGTGATTTATGATTAGTTCAGCCTTCCCTCTAGAAACTGTGATACACATAGTCTAGAAACTGACTTTTGAATAATTGCTAAATTCTTAATGTTGCCAAGAAAGGACTATGCAGGAAATAATTTACTATCTTGTCAAATTCTTTTTCATCACATTTATTTTGATGGGGGAAGGACATTGGTTAATTATAATAAAGAAACTGCCTCGGCCCTCATAGGACAGAAAATTAGGTAGGCGGAGTAGACAGAAGAGAATTCTGGGAGAAAGAAGCTTAGTGAAAGAGTCGCCATGATGCTCCCACGCCAGACAGATGCAGGTTAAGATCCTTCCTGGTAAGCCAGCTCGTGGGCTACACAGAATATTAGAAATGGGTTAGAACAATATGTAAGAGCTAGCCAATAAGAAGCTGGAACTAGCCGGGCCAGGCAGTGTTTGAAAGAATACAGTTTCCGTGTAATTATTTCTGGGCATAAACTAACCATGCGGGCGGCCGGGTGCCGGGGACGCAGCCCTGCCGCCGCTCCTATTTCAACATTATTTGAGACAGGGCCTCATGTTTTATAAGATAGCCTCCAACTACCTATGCATCCAAGGGTGAGCTTGAATTTCTAATCCTACTGCCACTACCACCCTGGTGTTGGGATTACAGCTTTGAACTCCTACACCAGGTTTTGCGGGGTTAGGGAATAAAACCCAGGACTCTATGCCTGCCAAGCAAGTACAACAAACTTCTTCTCCAGCCAGTTTGACCATGGTTTTGGAGGGATTTTAGGGCACATCATACATAGTTTGACCTTCATTTTTTAATAAAAATCAACTTGAAAGTGATGATGGATCTTTGGATATTTGTATTCAGTTTGAATGTGTTTTATTGAGAATTTGAATCCATGTTTATGGGGATATTGACCTATAGTTCTTGTGATGGCTAACACTGACTGTCAGTTTGACACACCTGAGAAAAAAAGACCTCAGGTAAGGAATTGCCTCCTTCAGCTTGGCCTGTGGATATGTCTGTGTGGCATCTTCTGGATTTCTAATTGAGATAAGAGGGCTTAGCTTACTAGGAACTCTGCCATCTCTGAGCAAATAAGTCTGGGTATACTAGTAAAGTAATTTAATATGATCCTGATAGCAAACCAGTAAGCAGCATTCCTCCATGGTCTCTGTTTTAGTTCCTGTCTCCAGATTCCTGCTCAAGCTCCTGTTGTAGCTTTCCTTGATGATAGACTAATTTCTAAGCCAAATTAACTCTTTCCACCCCAAGTTGCCTTTGTTCATGGTGCCAATCACATCGACAGAAACCAGTCTACAACATTTCTCTATTTGTTACATATTTGCCTGAATTAGGCACATGAGTAATAGTGGCTTCATAGAATGAGCTTAGAAGTAAATTCTTTGTTTCTATTTCTTGGAATAATTTGACAAGTATATTTAATGTAGTTCTGTGAAAATCTGGTAGAATCCTGCTGTAAATGCCTCTAAATTTATATTGGAATTTTTACATTGGAAGGCTTTTATTACTGTTTCAATTTTCTTATTTGTTATGGATCTGCTTATGATGTTGATTTCTTATTGATTGAATGTTGATGGTGGAAAGGCAGCAGGGACCAAGGTATGAGTGGCAAAATCACTAATAGCAAAAGTATGTGAGTATGAATCCCCACTAGGTCTGGCCATGGAGGGTGGTGCAGCACCAGAGTCTTGGTTGACTCATCAAGAGATCACAAACACAGGTACAGCTCCCAACTGAGCCTAGATGGTATGAAGAGAGGCCTGGGGCAACTCACCCAGCAAAAAGATTTTGGTTCGAACCTCCAGCTCACTCCAGCTTGATCCAGAAAGCCCTCTCTCTGTCTCTGTCTCCATCTCTGCATGTGTGTGTGTCTTTCTCTCCCTCTCTGTTTCTCTCTCTCTCTCTCTCTCTCTCTCTCTCTCTCTCTCTCTCTCTCTCTCCACTCCACCCACTCGGGGAATCTCCAAAAAAGGGAAGACACCAAAAAGCCCAGTTCCACATTCTTGACAGCTAAGACAGCTCATCCCCTGAAGCTGCCAGCAGCCCAAGTCCCTGCCTAAAGCATTTGGCTTTGACCATACTTGGGCACAAACCCAGCTTGTGGCAGGCACATCATCACCTATTGCCTACAACCTATATAAGTCCCTGCTTTAGTTCAGGCATGTGATTTCTGTCTCAATCTCTAGATCTGGAGAACTCACCTGGGAGTTGCTGTTCTTTTACTTTTTTAATTCGGCTTGATCTGGCTTACTATGTGTGCAGAGAAACCTATTATCACTTTACAGGAAACCTGTTATCGTGTTACAGGAAACCTATTACATTGCAAGGAGCTGCTTGTTCGTTCTGGCTGCCCAGTACTGAAATAATCACACAAAAATTGTATTAATTAAAACACTGCTTGGTAAAATATCCACGATATATATGTGTTTATATATATATATATATATATATATATATATATCACTGCTTGGCTCATTAGCTCTAGCTTTTTATTGGCTAAGTCTTAACATCTTAATTTAACCCATCTCCATTAATCTGTGCATCACCATGAGGTCATGGCCTATCAGCAAAGTTCAAGCACATCTATCTCCAGTGGCTCCGTGGCATCTTTCTGACTCTGCCCTTCTTCCTCCCAGCATTCAGTTTAGGTTTTCCTGCCTACCTAAGTTCTGACCTATCAACAGGCCAAGGAAGTTTCTTTATTCATTAACCAATAAAAGCAACACATAGACAGAAGGACCTCCCACACCATTACATATTTGCAGGTGTGACTTCAGCTGCATGAATTGTTGCATGGATTCTAATTGGTCTTAGTAATAAAAACCTGGAGTCAGATACTAGGGGATGAAAGCTAAAAGATCAGAGAAGCAGAACAGTCAGCCACTAGTTTTTACATCTACAAAATCCTCAGACCAAATGGGGTATCCTATCTCTACAACTCTTCAGACTGAATGTCTTAAGTCCTGCTTCCTCCCACCTTATATTCCTCTCTCTACCCAGCCATATTCCTTCCTATCTCTTGACTCTCTGTCTCTTTTAGACTAATTTAATCTTGTGTAGCCCAGGCTGACCTGGAACTCACAGAAATCCATCTGCCTTTGTCTCACGGGGGCTGGGATTAAGGGTGTGTGCCATCACTGCCCGGCTTCTATGGTTAACTAGTGGCTAGCTCCACACTCTGATATTCAGGCAATCTTTATCTGTTAGATTGCAATGAAATATCACCAGAGGCAATGCTATAATTTTTAACTGTATTGCTATCATGCAGGTCTTAGTTAGATAGCCACAGGTGCTGTGAATTCATGTGTGCGATGCTATCTCACGTCCACAGGAAAGCAGTTCACAATGCTCTTCCACACCTTCTCAATTTTACATTTTTTCACCTTCTCTTCTGCAGTGCTCCTTGAGCCTTGGGTGATAAGTAGACCTAGATATCCCTCTCCAGCTCAATTCTCACACTCACTTATTTTTACACTTTGTATAGTGAGACGTCTCTTCATTAGCTAGTGCCCAGTGAAATAAGAAGCTTCTCTACTCAAGACTGGGAACAGAACAGATGTGTGGATAGCTCCCAGTCTTGTATAAATGTATAGCTCAATAAAATCAATTTTTAAAAAAGTTATTATTTTAAGAATATAGAACTGTACTGACCACCTCATATAACATTTGAATGACTGTTATATTCTTGTTGTGACACAAATCTCTCCCTTTGAATGTTTTGTATAAGGAAAAGCTACATATATTTATCTAAGGAGCATAACACTATCATAAAACTTAAGCATCTAAAATTTATCTTAATTTAAATCTTTAAAAGTTAGTTTATAGAGATAGATTCTCAAATCATACAACATTAACTTTTAGTTTGGAAACCAAACTCCATAAATCTGCAAAATACTAATAGATGACTTAAATTGACATGAATTCAACTATAAATGTTTTCAAACATAAACTTTATTTTGTGGTTTTGAGACCAAGATACAGAATTTTGACTTTGGCTTTGGCCGTGTCTTTTTTTCCTAGTATTATTTTTTATTTATTTATTTATTTATTTATTTATTTATTTATTTATTTATTTATTCTTGGAAAAAGAAAAAAAAAATTCCGCTT